>NW_027196569.1:0-85980 GCF_038502225.1 Cherax quadricarinatus | reverse complement strand
AAAGATAACTGAGTTGTAGTCACCATCCCATGTCCAGCATGTCTCTGAAGAGGTTAAATGCCGCCCTGTAAACCCTTGCATAGATAAAAAAAATTAATGCATAATTACTAAATCAATAGAAGAAACAGCTGAAGACGAGAGGGAAGGTATAGTGAATGAAGGGAGGCAATATGTAGGCAGCGATACACAGGAGCAGCAGGTACCCGTACTTTACACACAGAGGCACAATATACAAAGGCACAGAATAGGATGGGAGGCACAATATAGAGGGTAATGAAATTCTTGTAATCCTTTTCAAACATTTATTAAAAATATCAGAACACCCTCTTTTTCAGAGAGAAAAAATAAGAATATTGTTCAATCATTGTGAAGTGATCTTATGATTACTTTTAAATTAGTGGAAAGACCAACTCATTTTCAGCTTTACAATGAAAGTTGTCTATTTTTAAGGAGTACAATGGTAAGACTCATTGAGGTAAACATCAGTATAAGATCAGTTCACTCAAATGGTCTGACTTAAAATCTTAGTCTTTAAAAGGTATAATGGTGAAAGTGTTCCTGAAGTGCAAGCTGTCCGTCACTTAGCTGAATATATCGCTGAGAGAAGCAGACCATTTAGTGAGGGATAGTCAGTAAAGACTTGCGCTGATTACGTGAGAGAAGATCCCTATAACACAATGATTGACAAAGCAACATGTTTCAATTTGGTTATCAGTGACTCACGAAATCGTAATACCATGATTGCAAACAAACCACGGAACGGGTGGTTTTACGACTCACTCGCCATGGTTTCGGGTTCGAACTCCACCCGTTCCGTGGTTTCTCTCAGTGGCATTTAATGGAAGCAGTGACAACTTAACCAAAGCTCAATGCCTAATTTTCAGTACATCACAGATGCAGATTCTGAAATTACGAAGAATTGTGAATACTTCATAAAATGAAATATATTGTTGTTGCAGAAAATGTATTCATAATAGTGAGTGAATCGATGAGTAAGTTTTACATTAGATGGGCTAAAGTGAAAGTCAGGTCGTAAGGTCAGAAGTAAGGTCAGAGGTAAGGTAAGGGGTAAGGTAAGGTCAGAGGTAAGGTAAGGTCAGAGGTAAGGTCAGAGGTAAGGTCAGAAGTAAGGTCAGAAGTAAGGTCAGAGGTAAGGTCAGAGGTAAGGTCAGAGGTAAGGTCAGAGGTAAGGTCAGAGGTAAGGTCAGAGGTAAGGTCAGAGGTAAGGTCAGAGGTAAGGTCAGAGGTAAGGTCAGAGGTAAGGTCAGAGGTAAGATCAGAGGTAAGGTCAGAGGTAAGGTCAGAGGTAAGGTCAGAGGTAAGGTCAGAGGTAAGGTCAGAGGTAAGGTCAGAGGTAAGGTCAGAGGTAAGGTCAGAGGTAAGGTCAGAGGTAAGGTCAGAGGTAAGGTCAGAGGTAAGGTCAGAGGTAAGGTCAGAGGTAAGATCAGAGGTAAGGTCAGGGTTAAGAGGTAAGGTCAGAGTTAAGATCAGTGGTAAGGTCAGAGGTAAGATCAGAGGTAAGGTCAGAGGTAAGGTCAGAGGTAAGGTCAGAGGTAAGGTCAGAGGTAAGGTCAGAGGTAAGGTCAGAGGTAAGATCAGAGGTAAGGTCAGGGTTAAGGTCAGAGGTATGGTCAGAGACATGAATCTCATACCCTAAAAGAGTATGAGATTTGGTTGTCTTGAGTGTTTTCAGTAATTTAATTCTAAGAGTGTAGGAAAAAGAAAATCTGGTGTGGGACATGTTCACTGCGTTGAACGCTTTTAAAAGGAAGAATGTTTGTTGAACAAGTCAATGATAATTAGTTTTAACACCTTGTCCTGCTGTAACTAACATTTCTCATAAGAAAAAGAAAGAAATTTCACAGTTCACTCTAGAAAAGATAATTTAAAGCATTAAATCTCTTATAGTTGCTTCAAGAGCTGATATATTGATATACAGAAGTGTGGACACCAAACAAAATTTCATAATCCATTTGAATGACTCAAGTGGAATAATTCAGACTGAACTCATTACGTTTTTTATGAGTTTACTTCAAGCATGTTCAAAATCTTTGGCAGGAAATGAATTTGTGAACAAACTTTTTCAACAATGAAAATTAAGTCAAAGGTTAGGTCAAGACTTACTAATGAACATTTGCGCTAAATATACAAGAATGTGTTTCACAAAACATCGAACTTGATGATCTACAAAACTGTAACTTTCAATATCACGTTAGAATTAAATAAACAAACTTTAAGCGTGTGATAATTATTCATAACATTAATTTGTATGAGACAAAACATTAAGTAGCTGTTATATTAACTTGGTTATACTGTTGATAATAACTTTCTTTCCAATGTTATTTATCTTTTTAATACTGAATCTTATGATTCTCTTTGAATAAATGAAAAGGTAAACCGTATTTTTGAAAACCTAGAGCCACACTGGGGAACCAAAAACGTGGAGGACTAAGATGCTGGAGACGGTACTGGAACGTGGAGGACTAAGATGCTGGAGACGGTACTGGAACGTGGAGGACTAAGATGCTGGAGACGGTACTGGAACGTGGAGGACTAAGATGCTGGAGACGGTACTGGAACGTGGAGGACTAAGATGCTGGAGACGGTACTGGAACGTGGAGGACTAAGATGCTGGAGACGGTACTGGAACGTGGAGGACTAAGATGCTGGAGACGGTACTGGAACGTGGAGGACTAAGATGCTGGAGACGGTACTGGAACGTGGAGGACTAAGATGCTGGAGACGGTACTGGAACGTGGAGGACTAAGATGCTGGAGACGGTACTGGAACGTGGAGGACTAAGATGCTGGAGACGGTACTGGAACGTGGAGGACTAAGATGCTGGAGACGGTACTGGAACGTGGAGGACTAAGATGCTGGAGACGGTACTGGAACGTGGAGGACTAAGATGCTGGAGACGGTACTGGAACGTGGAGGACTAAGATGCTGGAGACGGTACTGGAACGTGGAGGACTAAGATGCTGGAGACGGTACTGGAACGTGGAGGACTAAGATGCTGGAGACGGTACTGGAACGTGGAGGACTAAGATGCTGGAGACGGTACTGGAACGTGGAGGACTAAGATGCTGGAGACGGTACTGGAACGTGGAGGACTAAGATGCTGGAGACGGTACTGGAACGTGGAGGACTAAGATGCTGGAGACGGTACTGGAACGTGGAGGACTAAGATGCTGGAGACGGTACTGGAACGTGGAGGACTAAGATGCTGGAGACGGTACTGGAACGTGGAGGACTAAGATGCTGGAGACGGTACTGGAACGTGGAGGACTAAGATGCTGGAGACGGTACTGGAACGTGGAGGACTAAGATGCGGTACTGGAACGTGGAGGACTACGGAGACGGCACTGGCACGGGGAGGACTAAGATGCTGGAGACGGTACTGGAACGTGGAGGACTAAGATGCTGGAGACGGTACTGGAACGTGGAGGACTAAGATGCTGGAGACGGTACTGGAACGTGGAGGACTAAGATGCTGGAGACGGTACTGGAACGTGGAGGACTAAGATGCTGGAGACGGTACTGGAACGTGGAGGGCTAAGATGCTGGAGACTAAGATGCTGGAGACGGTACTGGAACGTGGAGGACTAAGATGCTGGAGACGGTACTGGAACGTGGAGGACTAAGATGCTGGAGACGGTACTGGAACGTGGAGGGCTAAGATGCTGGAGACGGTACTGGAACGTGGAGGGCTAAGATGCTGGAGACGGTACTGGAACGTGGAGGGCTAAGATGCTGGAGACGGTACTGGAACGTGGAGGACTAAGGTGGAGACTGGAACGTGGAGGACTAAGATGCTGGAGACGGTACTGGAACGTGGAGGACTAAGATGCTGGAGACGGTACTGGAACGTGGAGGGCTAAGATGCTGGAGACGGTACTGGAACGTGGAGGACTAAGATGCTGGAGACGGTACTGGAACGTGGAGGACTAAGATGCTGGAGACGGTACTGGAACGTGGAGGGCTAAGATGCTGGAGACGGTACTGGAACGTGGAGGGCTAAGATGCTGGAGACGGTACTGGAACGTGGAGGGCTAAGATGCTGGAGACGGTACTAACGATAAGATGCTGGAGACGGTACTGGAACGTGGAGGACTAAGATGCTGGAGACGGTACTGGAACGTGGAGGGCTAAGATGCTGGAGACGGTACTGGAACGTGGAGGGCTAAGATGCTGGAGACGGTACTGGAACGTGGAGGGCTAAGATGCTGGAGACGGTACTGGAAAACATCAAGCACCAACATGTTAAGGATACAACCAGAGATAGACTAGATGATTTTCAAGCAAGGCTAGACCTGGTGTTTACCTTGAACAGTTCAGACATAGGGGATATTAGACATGAAAGACCCTTTGGCACTAGTAATCACGTGGTCCTGAGTTTCGAATACCTTCTACAGTTAAAAGTGGAAAATGAAGCAGCACCGGAAGGATGGGAGGAGCCAGACTTCAAAAAAGGAGACTAAACAAGTATGAGGCGATTCCTGCACGAGGTGCAGTGCGAAAGAGAACTAGAGGGAAAGACAATAAATGAAGCGATGGAACAAGTGACCACAAAGTGTAGGGAAACAGAGAAGTTCATACCAAGGGGTAACAGAAAAAATAGAGAGACCTGAGTGAGCCCATGGTTTACCTAGACGTGTAAAAGACAAGTGTGCTAGAGCATAGAAAAAGCATAGAAGGCAAAGGACTCAAGAAAACAAGGATTTGAGCAGAAAATTAAGAAATGAATATGCATGGATAAGAGAGAGGCAACATGAGAATGACACAGCATCAAAAGCCAAATCTGACCCAAAGTTGTTATATAGTCATATCAGGAGAAAAACAATAATCAGGGACCAGGCAGTCAGGTTTAAGAAGGAAGGAGGAGAGCTCACAGAGTGTGCAGGTAGTATGTGAAGAGCTTAGCACAAGATTTAGAGAAGTATTCACAGTGGAAACAGAAATGTTTCCAGCAAACCAAGGCAGTAGGGTGCACTATCAAGTACTGGACACATTGCACTTGACCAAGGAGGAGGTGAAGAAACTGATAAGCGAACTAGTTACCTCGAAGGTGGTGTACCCGGATAATATATCTCCATGGGTCCTGAGAGAGGGAGCAGAGGAACTGGGTGTGACGCTAGCAGCAATTTTCAATATATCTATTGAAACAGGGCAACTGAGGTATGGAGGACAGCAAATGTAGTTCCAGTTTTTAAGAAGACAGGCAGCACTGAATTACAGACCAGTGTCACTGAAATGTATAGTTTGTAAAGAATGGAGAAGAATGTGGAGCACATATAAAGGATTAGTCTCATACATGACAATCATCACGGCTTCAGAGAAGGGAAAACCTGTGTCAAAAATCTACTTGAGTTCTACGACAAAGGAACAGAAGACAGAGGAGAGAGCGATGGGTAGATTGAATCTTCTAAGACTGCAAGAAGGCTTTCGACACAGTACTACACATGAGACTGGTTCAAAAACTAGAGGAGCAGGCAGGAATAATAGGGAAAACACCCTTAAGAACAAGGCAGGGGACATAAACAACTAGCCTACTTTTATGTACAAAAAAGCTTCACAAGTACTGTCACCAATTATTGCAACACTCTTTAACAAATCCATGGAATCCTCAACCTTTCCAGCAGTTCTCAAAATAGCGAGGGTCAACCTAATCCACAAAGGAGGTGATCAAGCCGACTTAAATAACTATAGACCAATTTCTAACTTACCACTACTCTCTAAAAATCTTTGAAAAATTAATTCATAGACGGGTCTGTTCCTACGTCATCTCAAACAAAATACTAAACCCCTGTCAGTGTGGATTCAGGAATAATAAAAGCACAAATGATGCTAGAACTAATATATACCGCTCTCGGAAAGAAAGAAGTCCCACTGGGAATTTTCATTGACTTACGTAAAGCTTTTGATACAGTCGACCATGAATTGCTTCACACTAAATTAACACACTATGGTATAAGAGGCCACTCCATCAACTACCTAAAGTCATACCTTAGTAACAGAAGCCAATACGCGTACGCAAATGGTGCAAACTCTTCCACACAACCAGTCACAGTAGGAGTCCCACAGGGAAGTGTCCTAGGACCTCTCCTCTTCCTCATCTACATCAGTTACCTATCGAATGCATCACAGTTACTCAAACCCATATTATTTGCAGATGACACTACATACGTCTTCTCACACCCAAACTCAGCCATACTAGCCAACACTGTAAATGCTGAATTGCAGAAAATATCTTCCTGGATGATGACGAATAAACTTACCCTAAATACTAACAAAACCTATTACATTCAGTTTGGAACCAGAGCTGCAAATGTTCCACTTAACATAACACTAAATGGATCACCCATCACAAGACTCGCAGAGGGAAAATTCCTAGGAATCCACCTAGAGAATAACCTCAAATTCCAGACACATATACAACAAATTTCCAAGAAAATCTCTAAGACAGTAGGCATACTATCAAAGATACGGTACTATGTTCCACAATCAGCTCTCCTTGCACTGCATCATTCACTCATCTACCCTTATCTCACATATGGAATTTGTGCATGGGGATCAACAGCATCAAATCACCAAAGGCCTATAATTACCCAGCAAAAGGCTGCAATCAGAATGATGATAAATTCCCACTCACGAGAGCATACTCCACCTCTATTCAAAAGACAGAATTTGCTCACCATAAAGAACATCCACACTTATTCACCAGCCTTCTCCTCACCAACCTTAACAGGACACAGATCTCTTTTTGATGTACCCAGTGTCCATATCACACTGTGTAAAAACTCTATGCACATAAAGGACCCCAAATTCTGGAATTCGTTACCAAAACATACTAAAGTAACCAGGCCTGAAAATCAATTTAAGACTCTTCTAAAAACCCACTTACTCGCCCAAGACTAAATAATCAACACTCAATATTTAACATTACCAATAATTCTTAAATCTTAAACCTTAAGACAACATACAGTAAATGGATCATGTTGTTTGTTATACATTGTAATGCAACAAATTTGTACAACTATGCTTCAATATCGAAATGTTCAAATTTTATTATTTCAAATATTCAATTGTGCTTCATATTGTAAATTGTCTACAGTATTTTTTTTACCAGCACCTTTCATTGCTTGTTAATTTAAGTTAATTTTAAACCCTACCCATAATGCTCTGCATACAAGGGGCTTTTGGCATGTACACCCAACTACTATATTCCCTTTTACAACCATGTATCATGTTCAAATAAACTATATGAATATGAATATATATGAATATGAATATATATGAATATATGGAATACCTGACTGGAAGAAACAACAAGTATAGGTACGTGATGAAGTGTCAGAGTGGGCCCAAGTGTCGAGTGCGGCTCTACAAGGGTCAGTCCTAGGTCAGGTGCTGTTTCTTGTATATTTGAATGATATGATGGAAGGAATATAATTATAGGTGTCTCCCTGTTCGCCGATGATGTGAAACTAATGAGGAGAATACAAGCGGACGCGGATCAGGTAAGATTACAAGGGGATCTGGACAGGCTGCAAGCCTGGTCCGACAAATGGCTCCTGGAGTTTAAACCCACCAAGTGCAAAGTTATAAAGGGTGGCAATGAACCAAAGAAACGGCAGACGGAGTACAGGCTTGGGACAAAAACGTCTAGCGTTAGCTGGGTGCCAAAGTTTTGGACCAGTGTGGTACAGTAAATGGTATCATTTACTGTGAAAGTGTCTCAAGAATTTTGCCAGTGATTTATGAACAGCAAATACATTTTCCTCTTTCCACAAAGGTCATTTGCAATGTGCTAAGAAGAGATGGCATATGAGAGTTAGAGGCGATTCTCAATTGTTTGCACATCTTGGCAATCTTAGGCCCACCTTTTCCAGGTCCTCAACCTTCATCTTAGTCCTGGAATTTAAGGAGATATACTTTATCCTGACGTATAGCCAAATCTAACAACTTTGACACTTTTCTTGCGGCTAGTAAAGGACATTACCTAATTGAATCATAGGCTTGCGTTTTGGCAGCAAATAATTCAGCACATAGACCAGCTGGTAAAGACAGTCCCATTCTGCCAATTAAAGGTAGAATAATTTCTCCAGGAGAATATCCTTAGCGTTCCTTGACCAGTGATTATCATCTTTTGGAGCTCACTCTTTCTCATGCCAGTTTCTGTTTCAGCCTCCCATTACATTATAGCCCAGTATTGACTTCCTCCATTCGCTTACAACCTTGACTGTCGACGTTCCTGTTATAAAGAAAAGGGTGCCTCTTATACCTTCTTCAAGCCTTGTAATTGCCAGTTACGCTATCTCCCTCCCTCCCTTCCACCCTCTCTCTCTCTCTCTCTCTCTCTCTCTCTCTCTCTCTCTCTCTCTCTCTCTCTCTCTCTCTCTCTCTCTCTCTCTCTCTCTCTCTCTTACAGAGGATTTTACAAGGTTAGGTTAAGGATTCCTAACTTAATTTACAAGCTAATAGCTGTTACCTACATCAGCCTTCTTATTGTTATGAGACACACATGTAGGGAAGAGGATGAAGTTTGAGCCATTTGTGGGGCATCAACTTAATTTGATCATATGACTATTTCGGTGATATCATTATGCTATACGAACATGTTCCAGACTCGAGTCATCCAATGAATAAAATGATCTTAGATGAAGTGATGTTCTGATGAAGTTGCTGCTTTCCGCCCATCTTGTGAAGAAGCTCCCTTCTCGCTGTCCTCAGAGTGTAGCTAAGTGTGGTACTTTGACAATATTGGACTTGTACATAACAGTAAGGCCACCCACATCCCTCTGTGTTGAAGGCTCTGCTGAAATAAGAGATCTATTAAGTCTGGGTCCCGGCCCGAGATGAGACGTCTTGCTCTGTTCTCTACTCTGTCAAGAAGTCGCAGATGAGATGGGGGAAGGGCTGGCAGTCCAAGAAAGTGGAGCATACTCAAGGTGTGATCATACTTGTGCCTTGCCCAGAATCTTGCAACCTTTACTGTCGAGCAGATGCGAGATATGTTGAAGTGCTGTAAGCTTCCTTGCCGCCTTGTTGCGAGATTTACAACGTAGTTCTTCATGGTCAGTTTGGAGTTAAATTTCACCCCAAGGATATCAGTCTTGTTCCCGGGTACCAACATTCTCCCATACTTACTACTGCTCCGGCATTACCATCATGGTGCCTAGAGACCATCATCATTCTCAGGAGCAAAAGTGATCAACCATCGTTTACCCCAGACTGATATAGCTCTTAGCTGGTGATTGATGGAGCCTAGAGCAGTTGGTATTTCTTCTCTTGGATAAGTAAATGTAAGAGTACAGTCGTCTGCATATACATGGGATGCTGGGATGAGATGAAGGTCATTGAAGTAGACTCTGTCCCATTGAGAACTACCCTTAGAGATTTACCTTGAAGGTAATCACTGAGAAGACAGAGTAAAGTCTGCTATTCCCAGCGCTTGCAGTTTTGCCAAGAGTCCCTGGTGCCATACTCAGTTGAAAACACCAGCAATGTCCACTGTTCCCACACAGCTGACTTTGGATTCATCCAGTGACTGGTGCCACTTAGTGGAGAGATTTAAGAACATATCAGCAGCAGAGTAACCTTTCTTTAACACAAGGATAAACAAGGTTACTTAAGGTTCCTAACTTACAAGCTAACTGCTGGTACCTACATCATTTGAAAGTCTTTTTATAGCTACATGTTGATGTTATTATGATGTACACAAATGTTCCAGACTCGAGTCATCCTAGGAATAAATAATCTCAGATAAAGTGATATTCTAGAAAAGGGTACAGTGTGTAATTGCCTTATACTTCCTATCTTGAATAGAATATCTCTCTCTCTCTCTCTCTCTCTCTCTCTCTCTCTCTCTCTCTCTCTCTCTCTCTCTCTCTCTCTCTCTCTCTCTCTCTCTCTCTCTCTCTCTCATATCTTTTAATAATTTTCTTTTCATTCCTCAAGATTACCCTCTTCTCTTGTTCATGTTTCCCTTCTCTCACGTGTTCGCTCATTTATATTTTCACTCATACATTTCCTCCCTGTTTATTATCTCCCTACTTTTCATTGTTTCCTGGCGTACCTCGCGTGTCAACTACTCCGAGCTGCTCAAGAAAATATTCACTGTACTCCTTAAAAACTGTAACTTCCATTTGCGCCTTAAAATGCGCTATATACATAATGGAGCGTGTCGCTCATAAGAAAAATGCGTTCACTCCGGATAATTATTACTGCAATGGATTTCTTACCAGTCGCAACACAATGGTTGCGAGAAAAGTGTTACTGCCTGCAACTTTGCAATATGATGTCAGTGCGGGTTTGTTTGTCTTGTATTTATGTATGTAAATACGTTTTATGTATATTTACATATGCGTCTTGTACCTCTTGTTTGCAATATTTACACACACACACACACACACACACACACACACACACACACACACACACACACACACACACACACACGGCGTTTGACACAGTTCCACACAAGAAATTAGTGCAAAAACTGGAGGACCAAGCAGGGATAACAGGGAAGGCACTACAATTGATCAGGGAATACTTGTCAGGAAGACAGCAGCGAGTCATGGTACGTGAAGAGGTGTCAGAGTGGGCACCTGTGACCAGCGGGGTCCCACAGGGGTCAGTCCTAGGCCCAGTGCTGTTTCTGGTATTTGTGAATGACATGACGGAAGGAATAGACTCCGAAGTGTCCCTGTTTGCAGATGACGTGAAGTTGATGAGAAGAATTCATTCGATCGAAGACCAGGCAGAACTACAAAGGGATCTGGACAGGCTGCAGACCTGGTCCAGCAATTGGCTCCTGGAGTTCAACCCCACCAAGTGCAAAGTCATGAAGATTGGGGAAGGGCAAAGAAGACTGCAGACGAAGTACAGTCTAAGGGGCCAGAGACTACAAACTTCACTCAAGGATAACACCATAACACCAGGCACATCATAACACAGGCACATCATAGTATAACACCAGGCACATCTCCTGAAGCACACATCAACCAAATAACTGCTGCAGCATATGAGCGCCTAGCAAACCTCAGAACAGCATTCCGACATCTTAATAAGAAATCGTTCAGAACCCTGTGCATCGTCTACGTTAGACCCATATTGGTGTATGCGGCACCAGTTTGGAATCCACACCTAGCCAAGCACGTAAAGAAACTAGAGAAAGTGCAAAGGTTTGCAACAAGACTAGTCCCAGAGCTAAGAGGTATGTCCTACGAGGAGAGGTTAAGGAAAATCAACCTGACGACACTGGAGGACAGGAGAGATAGTGTTCCAGAGATGGGACACAGCAACAAGGGGGCACAGTTGGAAGTTGAACATCCACACCTAGAAGCACGTAAAGAAACTAGAGAAAGTGCAAAGGTTTGCAACAAGACTAGTCCCAGAGCTAAGAGGTATGTCCTACGAGGAGAGGTTAAGGAAAATCAACCTGACGACACTGGAGGACAGGAGAGATAGGGGGGACATGATAACGATATACAAAATACTGAGAGGAATTGACAAGGTGGACAAAGACAGGATGTTCCAGAGATGGGACACAGCAACAAGGGGGCACAGTTGGAAGTTGAAGACACAAATGAATCACAGGGATGTTAGGAAGTATTTCTTCAGCCACAGAGTAGTCAGGAAGTGGAATAGTTTGGAAACCCATGTATTGGAGGCAGGATCCATACATAGCTTTAAGCAGAGGTATGATAAAGCTCACGGTTCAGGGAGAGTGACCTAGTAGCGACCAGTGAAGAGGCGGGGCCAGGAGCTTGGGCTCGACCCCTGCAACCTCAACTAGGTGAGTACAACTAGGTGAGTATACACACACACACACACACACCAACACACACACACCAACACACACACACACACACCACACACACACACACCTGGGCTAGTCCCAATAACAATATTGCGACTAGCCGAGGATTCGAACCCATGCCGTTTTGGTCCGCCCCATGGTGACCAAAAACACACATGACGCTCTAACCCACAGGACCACGCAATCCTACAAGAATCACGCACCCAGCAGAGCTAGGTGTTTTACCGTGATCCGAGGACATACGGTGGTGTGGGTGCCTCTGAGCCAATTTCATTCTACTCCCGTTTGGTGTACTAGCCTCCACGAGCAGTATTTTATATCACTGTAACCATGGTATGTGTCGAGGTATCAGAGTGGGCGCCTGTGACTAACGGGGTTCCACAAGGGTCAATCCTATGACCGGTGCTGTTTCTGGTATACGAGACAAAACTGGTCTTATTTGCCTGAAATGCTCTGCATAACAAGTGGCTTTCTATATAGTAGTATGACATTGATGTCAGTTAGGCCTGTATACCTTGTGCATGTACTTGTAGAAAATGAAGATATTATTATTATTATTATTATTATTATTATTATTATTATTATTATTATTATTATTATTATTATTATTATTATTATTATTATTATTATTATTATTATTATTATTATTATTATTATTATTATTATTATTATTATTATTATGACATAACGGAAGGGATAGACTTTGAAGTGTCCCTGTTTGCAGATGATATAAAGCTAATGAGAAGAATTGAATCGGATGAGGATCAGGCAGGACTACAAAAGGGAACTGGACAGGCTGCAAGCTTGTTGAAGGAACTGGAGTTTCAGACCCCCAAGTGAAAATTCATGAAGATCAGGGAAGGGCAAAAAAGATCGCAGACAGAATACAGGAAAAAGACTGCAAACCTCTCTCAACCAACAACTGCTGCAGCATGTGGGCGCCTGGGAAACCTAAGAATTGCATTCCGACACCTCAGTAAGGAATCGTTTAAAACTCTATACACCGTGTAAGTCAGGCCCATACTGGAGTACGCAACACCAGTTTGGAACCCACACCTGGTCCAGCACGTCAAGAAAATAGAGAAAGTGCAAAGGTTCAGAACAAGACTAGTCCAGAAGCTAAGGGGCATGTCCTACGAGGAAAGGTGAAGGGAAATCGACCTGACGACACTGGAGAGTATGAAGGATAGGGAGGATATTATAGCTACATATAAAATACTGAGAGGAATTGACGAGGTGGATAGGAACAGGTTGTTTCAAAGATGTGACACAGCAATAATTGGTCACAATTTTAAGTCGAAGACTTAAATGAGCAACAGATATCTTAGGAAGTATTTTTTCTTAGTCATAGAGGCAGAGGTGTCAGGAAGTGGAATAGTCTGGAAAACGTAGTGATAGCAGGATCAATACATACCTTTAAGAAGAGGTATGATAAAGCTCATGGAGCAGGGAGACCAGTGAAGAGGCTGGGCTAGGAGCTATGACTCGACCCCTGAAACCACAATTAGGTGAGTATACACACACACACACACACACACACACACACACACACACACACACACACACACACACACACACACACACACACACACACACACACACACAAACACACACACACACACACACACACACACACACACACACAGCGAATTCACAATCTCATATTTCTGCGTGAATTATCCACGAAGATATTTCCAGCAAGAAGCATAACAATTGATATATGTTAAACTGTTAAAGTTGTGTGCAGTAATGTATCGCAACAGTTGAGCTGCATCGTTTTTCCATAATATTCAGTATCTTTCCAAGTGCACCATGACATGCACAGGTGAAGCAGCAGTCTGAATCAACTACTGAATATACATATATCAGCTGCCACACAGGAGGTAGTGCATGTAATGTGAGGCATTGATAGGTGTGAGCACTGGGCTGACACATCATTGATAGGTGTGAGCACTGGGCTGACACATCATTGAGGGCTGACACATCATTGAGGGGCTGACACATGAGGTGTGAGCACTGGGCTGACACATCATTGAGAGGTGTGAGCACTGGGCTGACACATCTAAAGCCGTTCATGTCTTGTACAAGAGTTAAACAAGTTAAACAACATATAATGAAGCGATCTGAGCTCTCATGTCCTTCACGGTTTATAAATGAATGACTTTTATAAATCAATTAGGAGCTCTCAAGTTTACATGAAGTTATGGATGTTATATGTATTTTTTATAGCACTGAATTGTTTTTGGTTCATCTGTGAGGTTGTGTAGTCTGGTATACTTGACGACTCAGGCCTTACCTGGAGTCACCTGAAGGTCGTTACGAGGGTCAACACCTGCGCTGCCCGGTCCTCGACCAGGCCACCCGGTCCTCGACCAGGCCACCCGGTCCATCAGTGCCTGATCAACTAGATTAGCCGCAAGTGATCCAGCGTGCGAACCCGACTGATCGGTCACTGACTTTAGGTATCTCACCAGTTTCCTCTTGCAAACAGCCAGGGCTCTAATGGTTATTTCCTTTATGTATGATAAGAGGCTATAGAACAGTTTTGAGCCCCAGACACTATCTACTCTTTGTGCACTCATGGCACCCTTGCATTTTACTGGGTGAATGTTGCACCGTCTGCCTAGTATTTTTTTCCGTAGGGAGTGATTTCTATGTGCAAATATGGGAGCAGTCGCTTTAAGAGTTTCCAGGTGTAAATTATATCTTTCTCACCAGCGGTCCAGCGATCACAGGTGTAAAAAAGTAAATAAACATTTAAGCGCTAAACCCATGTGGATCATTCAGCTCAAGACGAGGTGGAGGCTTGTTCCTCCGTCTGATGAGAGTGAGAGACGCACTTCCTGTTTGTACTCAGCCTTAGCGCAGTGGTAAGAGGCGTGACTCTCACTGCTGGGGTCCGGGGTTCGATCCCCGGACAAGCGGCCGCCCCTACCCCCCTCTACGATAAAAATAATCATAGGTGTAGAGACTTCAAATGTTTGCAGGGAAGGTTATCTGTACATTCTCTAGATCTGTATATAATAATAATAATAATAATAATAATAATAATAATAATAATAATAATAATAATAATAATAATCTAGATCTGTAAATTCACCTGCCTTGAAAGGGACTGTTAGTGTTTCCTACTCATTTTCTCCATTATACTAGTCATATAAGTAATGCGAGCACTCAGCTCACACACTGAAGTCCAGGGTTTGAATAAGATTCGTCCAACTAGGTATATTTCTACACCATAGGAAGGTTAGCATAGGCACCACTGTGACCACAAATGCAAGTTTTTTACAGACGAATCTCCAGCTAGCGTGGCCGTGACGAACTCTAGCTCAAGTCCCCTCACTGCCGTCAACATGACTCACGAAATCGTAATGACACGATTGCAAACAAACCATACCCCGGCCGGGATTGAACCCGCTAACGCGGGTTCAATCCCATACGTAGGAGAAACTTGAAGAACAGGAGGAGAATGAGGTAATCAGTCCCTCAACCTTGAGTCGATGTGTTAAGTCCATCAATCTTGAATAGAATACGGCATATGAGCGGAGAAGCAGCTTATAAACTGTATGGCAGGAGAGGTGCAGCAGTCATAGGTGGTGTCACATTTGTTCAATGTGGAAGTAGGTCGTGCCCAAGAATTAGGCAAGCGAAGAATTCCTAAGTATTAAGATCCCAAGAAGTGTCTGACAGGTTTGTAGATGAATGGTTCAGAGAACCGACATGTTGACATGTTCTTCAAGTTTCTCCTACGTATGGACTGATGAAGCCACTGTGTGGCGAAACGTTTCCTCAATAAAGATACCCAAGAGTTGCACATGTGTCTAATTTATCAACATGTCGGTTCTCTGAACCATTCATCTACAAGCACTGAGAATGTATTAGATGTTTCCACAACAGTTTCCACGGCAGTCCCTTTCTTCTTCATCGTTTCTACCTTTCCATTCGTCTTCTTGATCGTCAACTTCGTTCCCTGCTGTCCAGCCACTGACCAGTTTCCTTTCTTGACCTGAGGACTCAAAACAGGAGTACTACTACGAATCTTCTTGTTTTCCTCGGTCAGTCGCCGAATCTCCATCTTCGCCATCCTCAATTGTTCCTTAAGCTGTTGGTAAAGTTGCTCGATGGAGGGCATCTTGCTTCAATTCGTAGAGAGCGCGCAAACAGGTCTTCACAGAGAAGGCCTGTTTCAGTGTTCATTCTCTGTAATGCGCTTTGTGTAGTATTAACCTTCACTGAGTTACATTTTCCTTCCTTTTTCATCAAAGACTGCAAGAAAAGAGCTCTTCAGATCATTAATTCTCCACGCACCAACACCACTCCTAACAAAGTTATAATTCTTCCCAACAGCCAGGTTGCACTGAACGTTTCTAAAGTACTTTCACAAGCTAACACCAGAGTCGCCATCGCTTCCAGCACTTCAATAAAGGATCTGACCAGGACAAAATCAAAGCACCACGAACCAGTCAATGCAGGGGTTTACACTATACCCTGTGGAGGCTGCGACAAGATTTATGTAGGTGAAACAGAAAGAAATCTCGACACCCGCCTCAATGAACACATTTACGCATGTATGAACGATAACTTGAACAACGCCTGTGTACAACACCGAAATTCCACCAATCATCTCATGAAATTCAGGGACGCCCAATTAGTGATCAAAGAAACAAATTTCCGCAGATGCAAGTGCCTCGAATCAACACTAATCGCTGTTTCGAATACAATTAAACAAAACAAAGGCAGCTTCACCATCTCTGAAGTCTTAGCAAGAATCCTCCTGAAAACAGTAAACCCTGCCATCACATAGTCTCTCCTGTTATACTACACAAAGTACATTACAGAGAGTGAACACTGAAACAGGCTGCCTCTATCCAGTCTATATTTGTCTAACCTATTTTTATGTTACCCAAGTAATAGCTTTTATATCCTTTTACTCATGTACGAGTTAATTGCTCTACCATATTGTATTACTACTACTACTACAACTTATGTCACTACTACTACTACTACCACCACTAGTATTGCACCTCACTCTGAGCCTATATATACCCTCTGTGTCCATGTACTGTTTGTAACGGCTTGACAAAGCTCCTGGAGAGCGAAACGTTGCTACAATAAAATGTCACATTAGTTACACTTGTGTCCTTTTACTTTACAAAATCAAGTGATTAGAAAGGAATGACATCCTTCGCATAAAGCCAGAGAGGTGATCACACCCCAAAGTTGGATGTAAACAATTATGAAATATTCCATATATAGTTTAATCCACAGTAAAACCAAAAGTTCAAGAATGAAATTTACATTGGAAGTAAAATGAATATTAATTCACCCAAAGGAGAATAAGATAAGTAAAGACACTAGTAGGAATGGGGAGATAAAGCAAATCTTCATAATCCTTCACTTTGCATAAGGAGAGTGAAAACATAATTAAATGAAACATCAAGACTTAGTCTTAGAGGTAGGATGTGACAATAAACGTTTAATGAAGTCTTGACAATGATGAAGGAAAGGATGAGGAAAAGACTTAAGAAGTGGAGGGAGAGGAAATGATAGAGAGAAGAGGAACGCGAAGTTTGTGAGTTTAAGGAAACCCATATAAATCAGGCAGAGAGGTATAAATAACAAGAAAATGTTGAAGATCAGCAATGTTTAGAGAGAGTAGGAAGTTTGTGGGTGAAAGTTCTCTTGATGCACTCAAAGGTGTTAGAAACAACTAAACAAGGACACGACTCTTCTGAAATAATCCTCGCAATTAAGGACAACCACCGAATTGTCTTCGTGGAAAGGAAAGATAACATGAGCAGTAGCAAATTTTTCAAGTCAGGGAAAGATGATATAGGTGAAGAATATGGAGTTTCTTTAATTAAAAGTAGCTGTCAAGGGCACGGATGATAGACATGTTAGGGACACAGAGACTGGGGAAAGGAGCCACTAAAACTCATGAGAACTGGAAAAATGAGAAAGAAAAGACAAAAGACAATAAATGTGGTTGATGTTAAGGAAGAGGGACAGGAAAGATTAGTAACACAGTCAGTAAGAAAGAGTCAGGACTGGCAGAGATAATACCATGCAGTTTATTCTGTAGTGCGGTGCTATGCAGGTCTGAAATAAGGTGAACAGCGTCAAGGACAATGGTAGTATGAAGGTTGTAGAGATTACAGGGAAGAGAAGGAAGAGTACGTTGACATCTCATACTTAATGGAAAGTTTGAACTCTTGGAGCAAGAAGCAGACATGATCAGAAAGAGGAAGACCAAGGTGACGAATCTGAGGCAGTGGGAGAGTGGTAGAGGGCAATCCAGAGATTTAAGGAAAATGTATATTTCCTCCTTTCTGTCACCTCTGACAACTTTCACGTAGTTCTTGCGGATAGCACAGTAGGTTTCTGTACTGGAACAGAGGCTTACCTCTTGGCAGGAAAGTACTGAGCAAAGAGGTCAACTTTTTTTTAATTGCTAGTAGAGACAGTCCCATCCCTTCTACTTAAAGGTGCAATAATTTCATTAGGTAAATAACGCTGTCGGTCCTTGACCAAGGATCACCAAATTTTGGAGCCCATTCTTCCTCATCCCAGTTTTCTTTTGTGTCAACATTCCATCTATAGGTTACCCACATCAGGACTTCTTCCATTTGTGGAAGACCTGCATGTGCAGATTCCTGTTATAGATAGCGGTCCAAGTCTTGTACTTAGAAGCCGCGGCCTCATGGCATGGACAGCCAAACCAAGGATGATCTGAAGGCTTCGTCACTTACTGCCTCTGAGGGAGGGAAATATGTTGGAGATTCAGGATTTCTTTAGTGAAGGCATTCACTTGGTTATCAACTCTCTCTCTCTCTCTCTCTCTCTCTCTCTCTCTCTCTCTCTCTCTCTCTCTCTCTCTCTCTCTCTCTCTCTCTCTCTCTCTCTCTCTCTCTCTCTCTCTCTCTCTCTCTCTATCTCTATCTCTTTTTCTGTCTCTTTCTCATAGTCTTTTCCAGAGTCACCTCAGACTTCGCTGTGACAGTAATATCTTTTTAAGATCAAAGTTCCGGGCAAGAGAATCCTTTGACCTCCGGATTATTTTATTTCCTTCCTTGAACAGATTACATTTTTGGGGGAATAGGAGGGAGGCATTTCTTGGCGCTGTTGCTCTCTTGATGATGTGAAGATTTTTGAGAATATTAGTGAAGTGAATGATACTCAGTGTCTCTTGAGGTGAAGGATGTTCTGTCTCTTGAGGTGAAGGATGTTCTGTCTCTTGAGGTGAAGGATGTTCTGTCTCTTGAGGTGAAGGATGTTCTGTCTCTTGAGGTGAAGGATGTTCTGTCTCTTGAGGTGAAGGATGTTCTGTCTCTTGAGGTGAAGGATGTTCTGTCTCTTGAGGTGAAGGATGTTCTGTCTCTTGAGGTGAAGGATGTTCTGTCTCTTGAGGTGAAGGATGTTCTGTCTCTTGAGGTGAAGGATGTTCTGTCTCTTGAGGTGAAGGATGTTCTGTCTCTTGAGGTGAAGGATGTTCTGTCTCTTGAGGTGAATGTTCTGTCTCTTGAGGTGAAGAATGTTGTGTTTCTTGAAGTGAAGGATGTTCTGTCTCTTGAAAGAAGCGCAGGATGTCCTGACTTTTGAAGGACGTGAAGAATGTTCTGACTCTTGAAGTGAATGATGTTCTGATTCTTGAAGTGAAAGATGTTCTGTCTCTTTTATGTATAAGTTGATTTGTTAATGTTGAGGTGTTCAGTGTTTTATAAATTCCTGTTTGATGTGAATAATGTTATGTGAATCTAGGTGACGTAATGGAAGTTTTCCTGATAATGTTAAAGAAGTGATAATTCTTTTAGTGATATGAGTGTAGTTTTTTGGCACATGTTGATGTGAAGGATGTGATGTGTGGTCTTTTCCTCTCTTGATGTGGTTTACATTATTTCTCTCTCTTAATGATGTGAGATATTTTATGTACATCTTTTTATAATGTGAAATACAATCTATGTCTTTCCTGATGTGAAAATGCTTCGTGACAATACCGGTAATGTGAGGGATGTTCACTCACTCTGATAATGTGAAAGATTTTCCCTGTGTCTAACTTGATGATGTGAAGAATATTCCATGTCTCTAATGATCATGTGAATTATTTAGTAATCTTCTTCATGTGAATAATGTTCAGTTACACTTTATGATACGATAGATGATGTATGACTTATAAAGAAGATTCTGTGGCTCACTGGATGATACCCAGGATATTCTGTGGCGTTCTTGATTATTTGAAGCTTGTTTTGTGTGTCTCCTGTTGCTATCAAGAATGTTTTGTCTCTCTCCTGATGCTGTGAAGAATGTTTTGTCTCTCTCCTGATGCTGTGAAGAATGTTTTGTCTCTCTCATGATGCTGTGAAGAATGTTTTGTCTCTCTCCTGATGCTGTGAAGAATGTTTTGTCTCTCTCCTGATGCTGTGAAGAATGTTTTGTCTCTCTCCTGATGTGAAGAATGTGAAAGAATGTTTTGTCTCTCTCCTGATGCTGTGAAGAATGTTTTGTCTCTCTGTGAAGAATGTTTTGTCTCTCTCTGATGAAGAATGTTTTGTCTCTCTCATGAAGATGATGCTGTGAAGAATGCTGTGAAGAATGTTTTGTCTCTCTCCTGATGCTGTGAAGAATGTTTTGTCTCTCTCCTGATGCTGTGAAGAATGTTTTGTCTCTCTCCTGATGCTGTGAAGAATGTTTTGTCTCTCTCCTGATGCTGTGAAGAATGTTTTGTCTCTCTCCTGATGCTGTGAAGAATGTTTTGTCTCTCTCCTGATGCTGTGAAGAATGTTTTGTCTCTCTCCTGATGCTGTGAAGAATGTTTTGTCTCTCTCCTGATGCTGTGAAGAATGTTTTGTCTCTTTCCTGATGCTGTGAAGAATCTTTCGTCGCTCTTGATGAAGTGAAAAAAAATTCTGTGGAGCTCTCGACGACGTCAAAAATGTTCTGTCACAATCGATACTTAAAATGATAATATATGGCTATCTACATGATGTGAAGGTTTTGTGATAATCGTGATGTGAAAGATACTATGTGAGTATTGGTGATGTGGGTTATATTCTGTGCCACTGTTAATGATGCAAAGGATTTTCATATGTTGACATGAAGGATGTTCCGTGATGCTTCTGATGGTGAAGGATGTTATGTAACTCCGTTCATTATGCTTAGGATATGCTTTGATCATCTTAATGAGAATTATATTCTGTGACACTCTTGATGATCCGAAGAATGTTCTGTCTTCTTGATTAATGTGATGGATATTTTGTGATTCCATCCATGTGAAGGATGTTCTGTGAATCTTCAATATCTTTTGGATGATCTGTGACTCTTGAAGAAGTGAAGGATATTATGTGATTCTTGATGATGCGAAGGATCTTTTGTGACTCTTCATGACGTGCAAGATGTTCTGTGACTGCTAAAGAATTGAAGGATGTTCTGTGATTATTATTGATAATGTAAAGAATGTTTGAGCATACCGTGGCTACCTACAACAATACCGTGGCTGGCTGCTACAATATCGTGGCTGGCCGCAAAAATACTATGGCTGCCTGCTACAATACCGTGACTGGCTGCAACAATGCCATGGTTGGTTGCTACAACACCGTGGCTGGCTGCTACAATACCGTGGCTAGCTGCTACAATACCGTTGCTGGCTGCTACAATACCGTGACTGGCTGCATCAGTACTGTGACAGGCTGCCACAATACCATGGCCTGCTGCTACAATGCCGTGACGGGCTGCAACAATACTATGACTGGCTGCTACAATACCGTTGCTGGCTGGTACAATACCGTTGCTGGGTGCTGCAATACCGTTGCTGGCTGCTACAATAGCGTGACTGGCTGCAACAATACCGTGACTGGCTACAATACCATGGTTGGCTGCTACAATACTGTGGCTAGCTGCTACAAAAGCGTGACTGGCTGCTACAGTACCGTGGCTAGCTGCATCAGTACCATGACTGGCTGCTACAATATCATGGCCTGCTGCTACAATGTTGTGACTGGCTGCAAGAATACCGTGGCTGGCTGCTACAGTACCGTTGCTGAGTGTTACAATACCGTTGCTGGCTGCTACAATACCGTTGCTGGCTGCTACAATAGCGTGACTGGCTGCTAAAGTACTGTGACTGGCTGCTACAATACCGTGACTGGCTGCAATAATACCGTGGCTGGCTTCAACAGTACCGTGGCTGGTTGCTACAATACCGTGACTGGCTGCAACAATACCGTGACATGCTGCTACAATACCGTGGCTGGCTGCAACAATACCATTGCTTGTTCTAACAATACCATGGATAACTGCTACAATACCGTGGCTGACTGCAACAATACCGTGACATGCTGCAACAATACCGTGACTGGCTGCAACAATACCATGGTTGGCTGCTTCAATACCGTGGCTGGCTGCTACAATACCGTTGCTGGCTGCTACAATAGCGTGACTGGCTGATATAATACCGTGACTGGCTGCATCAGTACCGTGACTGGCTGCTACAATACCATGGCCTGCTGCTACAATGCCGTTGCTGGCTGCTACAATACTGTTGCTGGCTGCTACAATACCGTTGCTGGCTGCTACAGTACCGTTGCTGGCTGCTACAATAGCGTGACTGGCTGCCACATTACTGTGACTGGCTGCTACAGCACCGTGACTGGCTGCAACAATACTGTGACTGGCTGCAACAATACTGTGGCTGGTTGTTACAATACAGTGACTGGCTGCAACAATACCATGACATGCTGCAACAATACCGTGGCTGGCTGCAACAATAGCGCGACTGGCTGTTATAATACCGTGGCTGGACGCAACAAAACCGTGGCTTGTTGCTACAATACCCTGGCTGGCTGTTACAATACCGTAATTTGCTGCAACAATACCGTGGATGCCTGTTGCAATACCGTGGCTTGTTGTAACAATACCATGGATAGCTGCTACAATACCGTGGCTGACTGCATCAATACCGTGGCTTGTTGTAACAATACCATGGATAGCTGCTACAATACCGTGGCTGACTGCAACAATACCGTGACATGCTGCAACAAAACCGTGGCTTGTTGCTACAATACCCTGGCTGGCTGTTACAATACCGTGGCTGCTTGCTACTACCGGCCTGCAACAATACCGTGGCTGGCTGGCTCAACAATGTGGCTGGCTGCGTGGCTGTGGCTGTGCTACAATACCGTGATGCTTGCTACAATACCGTGGCTGGCTGCTACAATACCGTGCTGCTACAATACCGTGACTGGCCGCAACAATACCGTGGCTGGCTGCAACAATACCGTGGCTGGCTGCTAACAACAATACCGCGGCGACTGGCTACTATAATAACGTGGGTGGATGCAACAAAACCCTGGCTGGCTCCTACAATACCGTGGCTGGCTGCTACAATAACGTGGATAGCTGCTACAATACCGTGGCTGGCTGCTACAATAACGTGGATAGCTGCTACAATACCGTGGATAGCTGCTACAATACCGTGGCTGGCTGCTACAATAACGTGGATAGCTGCTACAATACCGTGGCTGGCTGCTACAATAACGTGGATAGCTGCTACAATACCGTGGGTTGATGATGATGATGTGAAGGATGTTCTGTGACTCTTCAAGATATAAAGAATATTCTCTCTCCAGAAATTCACACGCCTCACTACAATATTTTTAATAAGAATCACATGTAATATGATATGGTTTTAGCTACTCAATATCTTAACAAGTACCTACATGCGATAGCAGTTCCTAAGAATGTTGTAGCAGGATAGGATTCTATTCATGTAGAAATCCAAGTAATGGGATCACGAAAACTATCCTGGGAGCGGTCTACAGTGTCACCAAAACAAACGCAGGAGGCCAACACCCGTTTGTAAGACGACATTTAGGAAAGTTGTGGGACCAAAGCGAGAAAGTGAGAGACAAACTGGAGCGATTTATCAATACATCAGAAAACCGCCAGCCTCCTCGACATGACTGAGAACAACATTGTAACTCAAACTCTTACTTCGGCTTTTCAGAGAAACTTTGTTTTGCATCGTGTTGTGATTACAGCTTGTGATATTTCACTATCGAGCAAAGGAACTATGATTCCTGGTTATGTGATGAGATATCAGTAACATTATTTGGATCAAACTAAGTAAAACAAATAATGTTAATGAAATGTAGAGCAAATTTAAGATAAAAATTCGAAATATCGAGAAGGATAACTTACTACGAAATAAAGAACGTGAAACAGATGAAATAAACAGATATAATAATAACTAATTGATTATAGGCAAAAATCGTAATGCGTAAATCTAAACCGACTGGTAACGTACTAACTACACGTAGTTTGAAAACGAAAACAAAAAATCTGAATTTGAAAGACGAGTTGCACAAAGGTTTTCGAAAAAGTCTTCAGATACCTTAAAGGTAAGAAATTTAAACCAACAGTAGGATCAATAAGTAGCGAAAACGGCAGAATAAAAACCAATAACAGATTTTGCATCTATACTCAACACAGCATCCGTATCCACCGCTGATCATCACACTAATACTTCCAGACGGTAAAATTTATTTTCAGGAACTGACACTGATAAACTAAATATTGACGAAATTAGCAGCTGTAGAATTTGATTATTAATAAATTAAGCAGAAGAGATGAATTATATGCCAGCGATATGAAAATATTTTGATACCATTTGTAGGTAAGGTAGCGATAGATTGCAAAGTATTTAGAATCATCCACCCAATTTTAGATAAATAAATTGAGGAAAGATAGGGATACGATTGTAAATTTTCTGGAACTTAATAAACTTATAAGAAGAGCCAGCGTGGAATCCGCAGCAAAAGATAATGCCTTATTAACTTTCTCAATATATATATATATATATATATATATATATATAAATATATATATATATATATATATATATATATATATATCATATCTATCATATGTCGTGCCGAATATGTAAAACTGGTCAATTAGCAAGAACTCATTTAAAATTAAGCCCTTTCTAAAATTTTCTCTTATACATTTAAAGATACATTTTTTCATTAATGTTAATGTAAAAAATTTTAATTTTGCGCCAAAAGAATCTTAGAAAACTTACCTAACCTTATTATAACAAGAACAATTTATTTTAGCCCAACCCAACTAAATATATTTTAGATTTGTTTACAATAATTTAATACTAAACAAACACAGTGAAATATATTTTTTTCGTTAGGTTTAGAATGATTTTGACGAAATTATTGCATACACAAATTTTCGCTTGTCCTATATGGCAAGATGAGCGTTGCTATTTAAGCCAAGATCGCAAGTTCTGCCTATTCGGCACGACATATATATATATATATATATATATATATATATATATATATATATATATATATATATATATATATATATATATATATATATATATATATATATATATATATATATATATATATATATATATATATATATGTATATATATATATATATATATACAAGTCAGCCGTCTCCCATCCAGGCAGGGTGACCCAAAAAGAAAGAAAATCCCCAAAAAGAAAATACTTTGATCATCATTCAACACTTTCACCTCATAATCACTGTTTTTGCAGAGGTGCTCAGAACACAACAGTTTAGAAGCATATACGTATAAAAATACACAATATATCTCTCCAAACTGCTAATATCCCAAACCCCTCATTTAGAGTGCAGGCATTGTACTTCCCATTTCCAGGAGTCAAGTCCGGCTATATAAAAATAATCGGTTTCCCTGAATCCCTTCACTAAATATTACCCTGCTCACACTCCAACTGATCGTCAGGTCCCAAATACTATTCGTCTCCATTCACTCCTATCGAACACGCTCATGCACGCCTGCTAGAAGTCCAAGCCCCTCGCCCACAAAACTTCCCTTACCCCTTCCTTCCAACCTTTTCCAGGACGACCCCTACCCCGCCTTCCTTCCCCTAGAGAATTATACGCTCTTCATGTCATTCTACTTTGATCCATTCTCTCTAAATGACCAAACCACCTCAACAACCCCTCTTCAGTCCTCTGACTAATACTTTTATTAACTCCACACCTTCTCCTAATTTCCACACTCCGAATTTTCTGCATAATATTCGCCTGTTTGCGAATTGTTAAGTACATATATATATATATATATATATATATATATATATATATATATATATATATATATATATATATATATATATATATATATATATATATATATATATATATATATATATATATATATATATATATATATATATATATATATAAATATAGTATATGTCTAGATTTCAATCGAGTATTGCTTGCTGTGAAAATAAAAGCAACGAGTATAGGATACAAATTTCAAACTCTCAGACAGAAAGTTTTATTCTGTAGATACGTAGGTGTTTAAGTTGCAAGACGTACAATGGAGCTCCCCAGGGATCGGTTCATGTTGACGAAGTACATAAATGATATCGAGCTGAGACTGTCATCAAAGAGCAAAATTTGCTGAGGAAACAATATTGGGAGAATAGGACACCATCTGTAGAAGACAGAATATTCAGAGCGACCTTGAAAGATACCCAGTGGGGTCGTAGGGGTGGAAGACGAGTTTGAGAGTAGAGAAGTGCAAAGTAATGTATTTTGATAAGTAACAATCTAAAACAACAACACAAAAAGTTTCCAGAAAATTAATAAAAACGAGAGAAGAAAGGGACCTTGGAGTAACAATTATCAATAACCTCAAACGTACCAAACTATGCCTATCAGCGATCCAAAATATCATAGGTAGAAATTTCAACCACAGAACACTAGACCACACAATATTGAATCTTTAATGCACTTGTTAGACCGTTTCTTGAATATTCCTTCTCGTTTTGGTCTCCAAATTACATAAAACATGTAGAGAGAATGGAGCGAAACAGAATAACTTCAAGAGTGTATCAGTCTGTAGTGGAAGGAAGGCGGGGTAGGGGTCGGCCTAGGAAAGGTTGGAGGGAGGGGGGTAAAGGAGGTTTTGTGTGCGAGGGGCTTGGACTTCCAGCAGACATGCGTGAGCGTGTTTGATAGGAGTGAATGGAGACAAATGGTTTTTAATACTTGACGTGCTGTTGGAGTGTGAGCAAAGTAACATTTATGAAGGGGTTCAGGGAAACCGGCAGGCCGGACTTGAGTCCTGGAGATGGGAAGTACAGTGCCTGCACTCTGAAGGAGGGGTGTTAATGTTGCAGTTTAAAAACTGTAGTGTAAAGCACCCTTCTGGCAAGACAGTGATGGAGTGAATGATGGTGAAAGTTTTTCTTTTTCGGGCCACCCTGCCTTGGTGGGAATCGGCCAGTGTGATAATAAAAAAAAATATATATATATATATATATATATATATATATATATATATATATATATATATATATATATATATATATATATATATATATATATATATATATATATATATATGAAGAGAATACAGAATATCAAACAAAGCTCATACCATCACTCAGAAACAATGTGAAGAAAAACTCAAAGCCCTGAAATATTTCTTCATTAGAAAAATGGAAACTACGAGAAGATTTTTGTACAAACCTTGTAGATATTGTTATGGTCCTGACGCTCAGGCACGAAAACCTACATGAAGTGCTGAATTAGTCCATAATCCGAAACAAGGGAATTGAATTACAATGCAGAAGATGCAATGCGAAAGGGTGCACAATTTTTTCTTCATTTTTTACATAATTATAGCAGAATTCAGTAAGCTACTTGCTGAAGCTGTAAACACAAATACAACGCAGTCAAGAACCAGCTAGACAAGCATATTACAAGTGAAGGATTAAACTAGATACTACGCTGGGGCACTCTGAATCATTTGGTTGCTGAGGTTTGTTCAGTAACTGCATGAGGACCATCAGTTGACTATGAGGTAACCTCATGTTGTAGCTGAAGTAGATCGTTATGTTAAAGGAAAACCCTCAACCAGAAGTAGAACCATTGCTACAAACATTTCTGTCAGTGTCAGTGAGAGAAATAAATGGGGGAACAGTTACTAAATTAAGGAAGGCAGTAGTTACCCATGTCTTTCTTCCACATTCATCTTTTCTATAAATTTCATGTCATTTTTAAATATGATATGGTATATGTTTTCTCTGTTTTCTTGCCAGTAGTTTTCGAAGGGGGTGGTGAGTGGGGTGAAAGCCTTTCCCCTTTTCACTGACTCACACGCTTATATAATAAACGATAGCCCTTTACCTAGGCAGAATTGATAGCTCCTCTCAGAAGACTCAGTAAGGACTTTCACTGACGTGAATGATGTTCTGTGATTCTTGATGTGAACAATGTTTTGTGACTCTTCAAAAAGTGAATTATATTCTGTAACTCTCTTGGTGTGAAGGATATTCTGTGACTCTTGATCAGGAAAATGATGTTTCGTGACTCTCTTGACGTTGTAAGGAGGTTCTGTGTCACATGATGATGTGTAGGATGTGCGCTGACTTACAATTTGCTAAGTATGTTCTTTGATTCTCTTACAAATAAGAATATTAAGACACTCTTGAGGTGAAAGCTATTTGAGAAAACGCAAAGATTATTAAGAATAAGAAGAAATGGTATGGTGACGAACTGTAGTGAGTCAGTGAGAGATTGTAATATAGTGAGAGAGAGAGAGAGAGAGAGAGAGAGAGAGAGAGAGATACATATGAAAGACAGATAGCAGACGGCTTGGAAATCCACAGCCAGACTATCAGCTGAGAGGATTAATCTATTTGTACCAAGATTAAAGAAAATCGTGAATTATCTAGGTGCAGCAGGAAGCAAGGATAGATAGGGAGAAGAGTCTCTCCCGCCCTCCACTCCCTCCGGCAACTACCAGCACGAAAACAAAGGGAAAATAAACCATAACATATTGGAAAACTGCACGGAAATTTAAAGGAGAGGAGAGGGAGAAAGTCAGAGGAGTACTTACCTATTTGTACTTACCTATTTATGGTTGAAGGGGTCGATTCATAGCTCCTGGCCCCACCTCTTCATTAGGTTCACTCTCATCGTATTTCCTCTTAAATGTATGTATGGATCCTGCCTTCACTATATCACTCTACAGATAATTCCACCTCCTGACAACTCTATGGCCAAAGAATAACTTCCTAACAACCCTGTGACTCATGTGAGTCTTCACCTTCCAGTTCTGACCCCTTGTTGCTCTGTTCCAACTCTGGAACATTCTGTCCTGATCCACCTTGTCAGTGCCTCTCAGTATTTTATTTGTTCTTATTATGTCCCCCCTATTTCTCCTGTGTTCCAGTGTTGTCAGGTTGAGTTCCCTTAACCTCTACTCGTAGGACAAACCCCTCAGTTCTGGGACTAGTCTTGCTGCAAACCTTTGCACTTTCTCTAATTTCTTGACGTGTTTGACTAGGTGCGGGTTCCATACTGGTGGTACATACTCCAGTATGGGCCTGATGTGGACAGTGTACAATGCCGTGCATGACTCCTTACTTAGATGTCGATCTGGTATTCTCAGGTTTGCCAGGTGACCGTATGCTGCAGCAGTTATTTGGTTCATTTGCGCCTCAGGCAATGTGCTTAGTATGCTGCTTACCCCAAGATCCTCTTCCTTGAGTGAGTTTTGCAGCCTTTGACTTCTTAGGCTGTACTCCGTCTGCGGTCTCCTATGTCCTTCCCCAATCTTCATAACTTTGCACTTGCTGGGGGTAAACTCAAGGAGCCATTTGTCAGACCAGGATTGCAGCTTGTCGAGATCCCCTTGTAGGTTTACATTATCCTCTTTCACTTGTATTCTCACTAATTTCACATCGTTTGCAGAGACACCTCTGACTTTATCCCTTCTGTCATGTCATTCAGATTTACGAGAAACAGCACTGGACCTAGGACTCACCCTTGTAGAACCCCACTCGACACATGCATGCACTCCGACACCTCGTCTTGGACCAACACACGTTGTTTCCTTCCTGTCAGGTATTCCCTGATCCACTGCAGAACTTTCCTTCCTATTCCTGCCTGCTCCTCTAGTTTTTCAACGAGTCTCTTCTGTGGAACTGTGTCAAAAGCCTTCTTACAGTCTAACCATCCCACTCTTTCCTATCTTACATCTGTTTCCTTGTCATAGAATTCCATTGGGTTCGTGATGCAGGATTTCCCTTTCCTGAAACCGTGCTGGTTGTCATGTATTAGGCTATTCCAGCCTAGGTGCTCCATCACTCTTCTCCAGATAATTTTCGCCGTGATATTATATACTATACATGTCAGTAACAGTGGTCTGTGGTTTATTGCTGTCTATCATTCTACTTTCTTAAACATCAGCTGTCTTAAACATTTGCTGTCTTCCATACCTCAGGCAGTTACCTGGTTTCAATAAATTAATTGAAGATTGCTGCTAGGGGCAGACACAGTTCCTCTGCTTCCTTTCTCTCAGGACCATGGAAACATGTTATCTGGGTCTACCGCCATCGAGGAATCTAGTTCACCTAGCAGCTTCTTTACCTCCTCCTTGGTTATGTGCAGTGTGTCCAGCACTCGTTGGAGCATCCTACCGCCTCAGTTTGCTGGAACCATTGTCTCTACTGTGAATACTTCTCTAAATCTTGTGTTAGGTTTTTACATACTTCCTGGTTACTCTTTGTGAGCTCCCTTCCTTTCCTCAGCCTGAATACCCGGTTCTTCACTATTGTTTTCCTCCTAATGCTGTTGTATAAACTTTGGGTCAGATATGGCATTTGATGCTATGTCATTCTCGTATTCAGGCTGGGCTTCTCTCCTTATCCACGTATATTCATTTCTGGCTCTTCGACTCAGCTCCCTATATTCCTGGGTCCTTTGCCTTCTAAACTTTTTCCATGCTCTAGCACACTTGGCTTTGGACTATTTTCACCTCTAGGTAAACCACGGGCTCACTCTGGTTTTTCCATTTTTGTTACCCTTTGGTATGAACTTCTTTCTCTGCTTTTCTTCACTTAGTGGTCACTTGCTCCATCATTTAATTTACTGTTTTTCTCTTTAGTTCTCTTTCTCACTGTACCTTATGCAGGAATCCCCTCATACCCTTCAAAGACCATAACATTGTATCAATCGCAGCTGCTAGAAAAATGACAGGATGGATAATGAGAACCTTCAAAACTAGGGATGCCAAGCCAATGATGACACTCTTCAGGTCGCTTGTTCTATCTAGGCTGGAATATTGCTGCACACTAACAGCACCTTTCAAGGCAGGTGAAATTGCTGACCTAGAAAATGTACAGAGAACCTTCACGGCGCGCATAACGGAGATAAAACACCTCAATTACTAGGAGCGCTTGAAGTTCCTTAACCTGTATTCCCTGGAACGCAGGCGGGAGAGATACATGATTATATACACCTGGAAAATCCTAGAGGGACTAGTACCGAACTTGCACACGAAAATCACTCGCAACAAAAGCAAAAGACTTGGCAGACGATGCAACATCCCCCCAATGAAAATCAGGGGTTTCACTAGCACGTTAAGAGACATTACAATAAGTGTCAGGAGCCCGAGACTGTTCAACTGCCTCCCAGCATACATAAGGGGGATCACCAATAGACCCCTGGCAGTTTTCAAGCTGGCACTGGACAAGCACCTAAAGTCGGTACCTGACCAGCCGGGCTGTGGCTCGTACGTTGGATTGCGTGCAGCCAGCAGTAACAGCCTGGCTGATCAGGCTCTGATCCACCAGGAGGCCTGATCACAGACCGGGCCGCGGGGGCGTTGACCCCCGGAACTCTCTCCAGGTAAACTCCAGGTAATACCTGTGTCATTCCCTTTTTAGAAGTTTGGTTTGGCTGTTAACTCTACAAAGTATTTAAAACACAGGACGTCGTGTTGACTAGCGCCAAGAGGCTTTTCGTGTGTGATATCTCCTGTGTCTGAACTGTTCAAGGTGAATATGAGATACAGCTTTGCTGCAACAACATCTCCTCTCTCCCTGGTTATATCCTAATCATTTTGGTGCATGACGTTTTCCAATACAGTCTCCGGCATCTTAGCTTCCCACATTTCTGGTCCCCCATGTTACCTGGAGGTTACCTGGAGGTTATTCCGGGGATCAACGCCCCCGCGGCCCGGTCCATGACCAGGCCTCCCGGTAGATCAGGGCCTGATCAACCAGGCTGTTACTGCTGGCCGCACGCAGTCCAACGTACGAGCCACAGCCCGGCTGATCCGGCACTGACTTTAGGTATCTGTCCAGCTCTCTCTTGAAGGCAGCCAGGGGTTTATTTGTAATTCCCCTAATACTTGATGGGAGGCTGTTGAACAGTCTTGGGCCCCGGACACTTATGGTGTTTTCTCTTAGTGTACCAATGGCGCCCCTACTTTTAATTGGGGGCATTTTGCATCGCCTGCCCAGTCTTTTACTTTCGTAGGGAGTGATTTCTGTGTGCAGATTTGGGACCATTCCTTCCAGGATTTTCCAAGTGTAGATTATGATATATCTCTCCCTCCTGCGTTCCAACGAGTACAAGTCGAGTGCTTCCAAGCGTTCCCAGTAGTTAAGGTGCTTGACAGAACTTATACGTGCAGTAAAGGATCTCTGTACACTCTCTAGATCTGCAATTTCACCTGCTTTGAATGGAGATGTTAATGTACAGCAGTATTCCAGCCTAGAGAGAACAAGTGATTTGAAAAGGATCATCATTGGCTTGGCATCTCTCGTTTTGAACGTTCACATTATCCATCCTATCATTTTCTTTGCACTTGTGATCGTGGCACTGTTGTGATCCTTGAAAGTGAGATCCTCAGACATTACAACTCACAGGTCCCTTACATTAGTTTTCCGCTCTATTGTATGGCCAGAGTTTGTAGTATACTCTGTTCTAGTTATTATCTCCTCCAGTTTTCCATAACGGAGTAGTTGGAATTTGTCCTCATTGAACATCATATTGTTTTCCGTTGCCCAATGGAAAACTTTGTTTATATCTTCTTGGAGGTTAACCGCGTCCTCAGCAGATGACAGCCTCATGCAGATCCTAGTATCATCCGCAAAGGATGATACGGTGCTGTGGTGTATATCTCTGTCTATGTCTGATATGAGGATGAGGAATAAGATGGGGGCGAGTACTGTGCCTTGTGGAACAGAGCTCTTCACTATGGCAGCCTCCGATTTAACTCTGTTGACCACTACTCTTTGTGTTCGATTTGTTAGGAAGTTGAAGATCCATCTCCCCACTTTCCCAGTTATTCCTTTAGCACGTATTTTGTGCGCTATTACGCCATGATCGCATTTGTCAAATGCTTTTGCAAAGTCTGTGTATATTACATCTGCATTCTGATTTTCTTCCAATGCATCCAAGGCCATATCATAGTGATCCAGCAGTTGTGAGAGGCAGGAGCGACCTGCCCTGAACCCTTGTTGCCCTGGATTGTGCAGATTTTGGGAATCCAGGTGATTTGCAATCCTGCTTCTTAGCACTCTTTCAAAGATTTTTATGATGTGGGACGTCAGAGCTATTGGTCTATAGTTCTTAGCTAATGCTTTGCTGCCACCTTTATGGAGTGGGGCTATATCCTTTGTTTTAAGTGACTGTGGAATTTCACCCATGTCCAAGCTCCTCCTCCACAGTGTACTTAGGGCACGCGAGAGGGGTTTCTTGCAGTTCTTAATGAATACAGAGTTCCACGAGTCTGGGCCCGGGACTGAGTGCATGGACATGTTGTCAATGGCTTTTCGAAGTCTATCGGAGTTAGGGTAATGTCGGAAATCTGGCATACATTTATGGAATTTTGAGGCTCATCCATGAAGAAATCATTTGGGTCGTCGATCCTCAGACTGATTAGTGGTTCACTAAACACAGAGTCGTACTGGGATTTCAGTATTTCACTCATTTCCTTGTTGTCATCTGTGTAAGTCCCATCCTGTCTGAGTAAGGGCCCGATACTAAATGTGGTATTTGCCTTATTTTTGGCATATGAAAAGAAATATTTCGAATTTCTTTCAATTTCACTAATAGCTTTAAGCTCCTCCTGTCTCTCATGGTTCCTGTAAGAGTCATTTAACTTAAGTTCGATAGTTTCCACTTCCCTGGTCAGCGCCTCCTTTCGTGTATCAGATATTCTGGCACTCCTGAGGAGCTCAGTGACTCTTCGTCGTCTTCTGTAGAGGGAGCGTCTTTCTCTCTCCAGTTTACTCCTGCTCTTCTTCTTTCTTAGGGGAATATGCCTAGAACATGCTTCAGCTGCCAGGAAGTTGATCCTTTCAAGGCACTGGTTTGGATCCATGTCATTTAAGATATCTTCCCAACATGTTTCATTTAGGACATGGTTTACCTGGTCCCAGTTGATGTTCTTGTTGTTGAAGTTGTATTTTGTGAAGACACCTTCACAGGTACATGCATTCTGCTGATCAGGACCCCTATGCATGTACGTTTGGACTTCGATTAGGTTGTGATCGGAATTAGTTGTTTTTGATATTCTTATGTCTCTTATCAGGTCCTCATTATTTGTGAAGATAAGGTCAAGTGTGTTTTCTAGTCTTGTTGGCTCCACTATCTGCTGGCTTAAGGTGTGTTTTTCGCAGAGACTTAGTAGCTCATGTGTGTGTGACCTTTCATCTGCGCTACCTCCGAGGATTGTTTCAGCTATAACATTATTTGCTACATTCTTCCATTTTGTATGCCTTAGGTTGAAATCACCAAGCAGTAAGATGTTTGGGGATGGAGCTGTAAGGCTTTCCAGACAATAATCAATTTTCAGTAGCTGTTCCTTGAACTGTTGGGAGGTTGCATCTGGTGGCTTATATACAACCACAATGACTAGGTTTTGGTTCTCGATCTTTAATGATAGAACTTCAACTACCTCATTTGTGGTGTTCAGCAACTCCGTGCAGATGAAGGACTCTTTGACATACAGGCCAACCTCCCTCCTTGTTGCCTGTTCTTTCTGTCGCATCTAAAAAGGTTGTAATCACTTATCCATATTTCACTGTCAAAGTGATCTTTTGTGTGAGTCTCTGTGAAGGCTGCAAACATTGCATTAGACTCCTCTAGAAGTCCACTGATAAAAGGTATTTTGTTGTTGGTGGATGGCTTAAGGCCCTGTATATTAGCAAATATGAACGAGGTTGTATTCTGTGTTTGTTGGGGGGATTTTGTTATTGACATCAGTAGTTGTTGTTCTGGAGGGCCATGGGTGGCCACTGGCTGCACCTCCAGTCCAACAAGGCTCCAAGGTGGTGGACTATTTTTATTTCCTTCCATTTTCTTTTTCCGTTTCCTGCCACTAAAAAATCACCTGGAGTTGGGTTGTCGTAGCTACTATTGTTTGTCTTGTGGGGTCTGTGCCTCCTGGTTCCTTTTAGATGGTATGCAGGGCAGTTGGTGTTGTAACACTGCTTCTGGAGGACCGAGGAGTGACACATTTTTGGGTGAAAGAAAGTACAGGAAGAAGAACGACACACTCCTTTAGACAGGAGGTCGTTACATGTGGCTCTAGGTTTTTCCCAGTCAATCTCCTTGAGATTGAAATCCACCCCATGATGAATAATTTTACCCTACCCATGCAGGCCTTTCTGGCTACTTCAGCTGCTGTATGCACCATTGCTCTATTGCACTCATCATAGTCGTGTCTTGGTCTTTTGCTGTTCATTGGGGGGTTGTACATCACTGTTATCACCTTGAAATAAATTCTCTAGTAGCTTTACTGAAGAGAAAATTTGTGTAGCTTTAAAAATAGGTTCAGCAAGAACTCGAGTAGGTGTGAGTTGGACTTGCCTAACATGGGCCATTAGGTAGGCTGCAGAGCTCCTTCTCTCTTCTGTTTTTATGTTCTTAAATTATATATTTTTATTTCGGGAGTAAATGTTACTGACTCAAATTACCAGAAGATAAATTAATTAGAACCCCTCCCCCTAGCATGAAGGAAAAAACGAGTCGTTTTCTCAGTAGAGTTACTGGAATGGGCGTGTGAGACGAGTGGGTTTCCACCAGGATCAGTACTGGAACCAGTACTATTTCTTGTGTATTTGAACAACATGGCTGAACAATTAGTCACAGTTGTTCCTGCTCGAAGACGATATAAAGGCAATGTAGAAAAACAAACAGGTGAGGACCAGGAAAGACTCCAGGCTGCAGTTCTTGTCTCACTAGTGTGTATTGGGTTTAAACTCCAGCAAATGCAAAGTTATAGAGATTGAGACAGCAAAGAATACCTCAAATATCGACTGGGCGGGACAAAGGCCGTAAATCTCACTTGTGCATTGTAAAGTGTACATTGTAGAGAAGATACGCATGAGGCGCGTATTAACCGAATAACTGCCACAGGAGAGTCTGGTAAATCCAAGGAAAACTTTCAGGAACTTCATCAAGGAGTCATAAAACTTGCATTATTGGTGAACTAAAATATAAAACCTGATTGAAACAACTCAGCAGATATGAAGACAATTCTTGCAGTATCAAATGATTCGCCGATGACTACTTGCAATCGGCGGGATTTTGTTTCTTGGTATTTTCCTCTCCAGCAAGAATTTTGCTGGACCACATGATTTCTAAACAGTGACCAAGAATCTGAACAGTGAGATCAATATTTCTCAGGAACGTGTTTTCTTGTCTAAACAGTGACCAAGAATCTGAATAGTGAGATCAATATTTCTCAGGAACGTGTTTTCTTGTCTAAACAGTGACCAAGAATCTGAATAGTGAGATCAATATTTCTCAGGGACGTGTTAACATTCATGCTTTTTCTTTGCAAGTATTTGCCGAGACTGACCGTACAGTCCAAATAAAGATTAAAGTCACATACAGTATAGCAATCAGAAGAGCAGTGCTGTCCGTATAAGTCTTTATATCCTTATCAGCGGCTATAAGAAGGGTTGTGACAGCATTCACTGGTTCCTATCGGCATGACTATCTCGTTACACTCAGGGATATTAACCTTTTTTGCTCAAAATCCCGAAAAGAATATGGTGCTATGGATTCCTGAGACAATGTAGAGAGTGTTGAGTTTACTATCATTAAACTTATTAAACTTTGCATTGTTGATGCAAAATTTGTATTTAATGATAAGTTTTACACTCAGAAGTTTGGTATGGCAATGGGAAATCCTCTTTCACCTGTTCTTAGTAACCTATACATGGAATTTTTTGAAACAAGGTTGCTTAACACAATCCTCCCTAATATATATATATATATATATATGTAATTGATATATATATATATATATATATATATATATATATATATATATATATATATATATATATATATATATATATATATATATATATATATATATATATATATATATTGTATTTGCAAAGAGAAACTGACTTTTGAGTGCACTAGAGACGTGCATGTTGCTCAAGTACCTGCCTGATTATTTCGTAGGTGAGTGATGTTCAAGCAAAGACATTTGATCTTGTGATCTTGATTTTAGATCACATTAAGGCAGTAGACACAGTGTAGTTGATGTCTTGTAAGAACTATTTCCATTACTGGCCCTATATTTACTCTGTTAATTCCATGAATTCTCAGTTTGCTTTGAGAAATACTGAGTTAGCTTGTTAGTAATATCTTTATTTCTAAGCCAGTTCATATAAATTCTTATTATGTGTTTGAAGTACGAATCAGAGGTCGACTCTCGCTGATCCTTATTAGTTGAAGTGAATCTTTCCGTTTAATCAGGTGTTTTGATACTTTATTTCTGTAACAAGACACATATACAGTGCATTCACTGTAGTAAAAGTCTATGCTCCATAACAGGTATAAATCTCATATGTAGTTTTCTGTCTGACAATTCTTACAAGGAACAGTGGCTATACATAATTTGTTGTGTATGTATATTTCAAGTTTTGCCAAAAATCAATAAAAATAATTGTCGATTAAACTTCTCAAAATAACTCGTATAGAAATTTTTCGGGTCTGAAAGAACCAGTTGATCTAGTACACTAGAGACATTGGAATATGAATCATATTTTTAAATTGCATCATCGTCATAATAACACATGCAAATGAGTGGTTGTTTGCAGTGACAGTGGGAGATAACACATGTTTAGAGTAAATACAATGACAGTGGAAGATAACACATATTAAGAGCAAAGACAAAGACATCCTGTGTGTTTTATGAGATGATATTAGGAGATGAATCATGTTTTGAGTAATGACACCGGGAGACGCATCATACTCTGAAGAATGACAGAGGTAAGTAAATCGTGATCTACGTATTGAATCGTGATATATGCACTGACGCAGAGTGAATCATCATATTTATAATGACGCAGAAATGAGTCAAGTTCTGTGTAATGACAAAATGAGATGAATTATGATCCGTTTAATAACGCAGATGATTCTTGATCTATGTAATGATCCTTGAAAATAAATAATGATCCGTGTAATGACACTAGGAGACGAATCATTTCCTGAGTAATGAGAAAATTAATCATGATCTTTGTAATCTCATTGGAAGATGAAATATATGTGTAATGGCAGATAAATCATGCTCTGTGTAATGACACAGATGAGTCATGCTCTGTGTGATGACGCAGATGAGTCATGCTCTGTGTGATGACACAGATGAGTCATGCTCTGTGTGATGACACAGATGAGTCATGCTCTGTGTGATGACACAGATGAGTCATGCTCTGTGTAATGACACAGATGAGTCATGCTCTGTGTAATGACACAGGTGAGTCATGCTCTGTGTAATGACACAGATGAGTCATGCTCTGTGTAATGACACAGATGAGTCATGCTCTGTGTGATGACATGCAGATGAGTCATGCTCTGTGTGACACAGATGAGTCATGACACAGATGAGTCATGCTCTGTGTGAATGACACAGATGAGTCATGCTCTGTGTAATGACACAGGTGAGTCATGCTCTGTGTGATGACACAGATGAGTCATGCTCTGTGTGAATGACATGCTCTGTGTAATGACACAGATGAGTCATGCTCTGTGTAATGACACAGATGAGTCATGCTCTGTGTAATGACACAGATGAGTCATGCTCAGTGTAATAACACAGATGAGTGCTCTGTGTCATGACACAGATGAGTCATGCTCTGTGTAATGACACAGATGAGTCATGCTCTGTGTTATGACACAGATGAGTCATGCTCTGTGTAATGACACAGATGAGTCATGCTCTGTGTAATGACACAGATGAGTCATGCTCTGTGTAATGACACAGATGAGTCATGCTCTGTGTGATGACACAGATGAGTAATGCTCAGTGTATGAGTCATGCTCTGTGTAATGACACAGATGAGTCATGCTCTGTGTGAATGACACAGATGAGTCATGCTTCTGTGTTATGACACAGATGAGTCATGCTCTGTGTAATGACACAGATGAGTTATGCTCAGTGTAATGACACAGATGAGTCATGCTCTGTGTAACACAGATGACATGATGACACAGATGAGTCATGCTCTGTGTAATGACACAGATGAGTCTGCTCTGTGTAATGACACAGATGAGTCATGATGAGTCATGCTCTGTGTCTGAGTGTCTGTGTAATGACATAGATGAGTCATGCTCTGTGTAATGGCACACATGAGTCATGCTCTGTGTAATGACATAGATGAGTCATGCTCTGTGTAATGGCACACATGAGTCATGCTCTGTGTAATGACATAGATGAGTCATGCTCTGTGTAATGGCACACATGAGTCATGCTCTGTGTAATGACATAGATGAGTCATGAGTGTAATGACATGCATGCTCTGTGTAATGACACAGACATAGATGAGTCATGCTCTGAATGACAGAAATATGTCCTGTGTAATAATACAGATGAGTCATGCGCCGTACCTAAGCCTTGATGAACGACGTTCCTAACGAAGGTAATGAAGATGAATTGAAGGTGCCTGCTTCCCTGACGGAAGCCGCTAATTACTCACTTTCTGATAATTACTCGGATAATTAATTACTCACTGAATAACTAATTGCACACGGAATAACCAATTACTCACTGGAAAACTGTGTGTTCACCTTGAGCCTAATTAGTTTCAGTTCACCTAATAACTAATTATTCCTGAAAGTTAACTGCTCTTGAGACAAGTAATGATTCACTGCATACTAATGAGTCAGGGATAGCTAATTAACCAAGTAATTATTAATCTTCATACAATTATTTACATAATACTTAAACTGCAACTAACCGTTTAATTACAAACTAATGTCTGATAAGAATACTTCCATAATTTATTTTCCGTTAGCAACTAATTTCTCAAAAAAATTATTTTCCTAAAACTAATTTCTTTCCAAATATTAATTACCTTACTTATTTTATCAAATAACTCCTCCGAACTAATTATTCATGGAACAATTAATTACACATGGTATCGCCAACAGACTGCATAATAATAATAGTAATAATAATATTATTATTTTTATTTCTACTAGTACAAGGTATACAGACCAGAGCTGACATCATTGACATACTACTACATAGAAAGCCCTTTGTTATGCTGAGAATTTCGGGAAAATTAAGCGAGTTTTCTCCCAGGATGCGACCCACACCAGTCCACTAACACCCAGCTACCGGGGACCTCAGTGTGTGAGCTGAGTGCACTAGTTACCAAACTACGGGACAAATAATACCGGTGACTCACATGTACCTAATTGCTTACATATCATCAAAGTAATTGCCTATTCGTTATTACCAACTTCAACCTTAACTACTATCATGAGTGTTCCTTAGATTCGCTAATCAATCAGTTTATAGTAAATAGTCAACTAACCAGTCACGAACCTAATATTACTTACTCACAGCCTCGCTCTTCACTCACTTGATAATCACTCACATTCGCTGAAAACAAACTCGGTTATTACTAATACTTATTATTCAATAATTTGATAATTACTAAGATAGGATCGACAAACGTTAAATGCTTTCTCCACTTCAACAAGTTACCACCATTTCCCCAAAAAGGCTTTTAACCTATGGAGTACTATCATATTCCGAAGCTTAATGAGTAACATTTTCAGACGCCTTATCAGTTACACTTTAAGGATGTAAGAATAAATGATCATCATAGCAAAAGCTGTGCAAATACGCTTTAAAAGATTGGACCTGTTGTTGGGTAAATTAGCAGATTGCAACTTGATGAAAATTTTTAAGTGTCCATTCTTTTGAAGTCAGAAATAAAAAAGTATGTCACAGAATCATGAGGGGTTACGACTGCTCAGAATAAAGTAGCTGCCATTAATTTTTTTTCAAAAGCCATAGACAGCCGAAGCCTAAAGATCATATGTGGAATTAGCAAGATTGTACACATCCTTCATTGTCCTGTTTTATATATATATTGCAGCTTTCTGACATTCTCTAAGGAAGAATGTTCTTCCAAGTGGACCATCAGTTAAGAAAAGGCATTCTAAACAGTCAATAGAAATATAACTTCTACTTCTAATCTTGTATTCCGTGAAACTGAGAACCTTCCTGTGACAATAGATGCCATTGTTGCTAGGAGAGGTATAGTCCCAGTTCAAAAGCCATGGAAATTAAAATCCCAAAGCATTCGCTGACAATGCAACGACAGATGATGAGAAGAACTGTATTGGAACTGGACAGAAAGCGTTAAATATAGACATTAAAGCAATTCTAAAACAAGATATACCTGAATCCAGTACATAAACTGACCTAACATGTCCTTTTCTTCTAAATAGTTCAAATATAGGCAATTGTCGGTTAGGATGGCAAGATGGTCTCTGTTAAGTAGAAGGACACAAATACAACTAATGTAACCTTTTACTGTGGCAACGTTTCGCTCTCCAGGAGCTTTGTCAAGCCGTTACGAACAATACATGGACACTGAGGATATATATAGGCTTTGAGTGAGGGGTAGTACAAGTAGACGTAGTAGTAGTAGTTATACCTGTGGTACAACTGGTACATGAGAAAGATTACAAAAGCTATGGCTTGGGTAGCATAAAAAAAATAGGTTGGGCAAATGTATATGGATGGATTTGAGAAGACATTTGTGTCCTTTTACCTAACATGTTGTCGGTAATTCTACCAATATTAATGCAAGATGGTCTCTGACTATTTAGGAATTTAATCCTACATTTGCACACTCGTATGACAAGCGAAATGAGGTCATTGATACCTTGTTTCAACAAGTTAAAACAATTGATGTCGATCCCCATTTTACCAGAACAAGTGTTTAGTGTGCTAATAGAAAATATCAGATTCATTCTGGTGTAGTTAGGTTTCTTATCCAAGGAGAAAACAGCCAAGGAGATAAACAGTTAGATACTGAGTCCCAAAAAAATAAGGAAAATGAGGTAAACATCGTGATGGCCGACCTACACTGGAAATTGGTGGCAATAGTATTCATATCGCTGTCAATCAGATTACGTACATATAGAGGTTTTGATAACAAAAAAAAAGCACAATACCGTGACTGGAACGATACACAAATAACCCGCACATAAAAGAGAGAAGCTTACGACGACGTTTCGGTCCGACTTGGACCAGTGTGGCTTTGTAGATGAATGGTTCAGAGAACCGACATGTTGTTGAATTAGACACATGTGCAACTCTTGGGTATCTTTATTGAGGAAACGTTTCGCCACACAGTGGCTTCATCAGTCCATACAAAGGAGAAACTTGAAGATCAGGAGGAGAATGAGGTAATCAGTCCCTCAACCTTGAGTCGATGTGGTCAGTCCATCAGTCTATCAAGTTTCTCCTTTGTATGGACTGATGAAGCCACTGTGTGGAGAAACGTTTCCTCAATAAAGATACCCAAGAGTTGCACATGTGTCTAATTCAACAGTGTGGCTTTGTAAATGGTCCAAGTCGGACCGAAACGTCGTCGTAAGCTTCTCTCTTTTATGTGCGGGTTATTTGTGTAGTGATCATAGAGACAGAAAAAGAAGCAATGAAGATATGATCATTTCTTTTTTCTGTCAGGTAATTTTTGAGTAGTCACAGATCCCTTGGTAAAGCCTTTTACGTCTGGGAAATTAGATCTAATATAACTTGAAAAGTTTCAATGATTGAGACTAATTTCTTCCTCGCTGACTCCTCCACACAAAGCAGAATCACTCGAATAAAACCGAATAAACTGTATTGTCAATAAAGTTGAATAAAGTATATTATCAAACAGATTTTCATTTGCTGCGTATAAAGTTTCTCGGGTTGTGTAATATGCCTTAATTCTTGCCTTTTTTGACGTTATTTCATATACGTTAACATTTAAAATCTCAAAAATTTTTATTCCCCATTTTCCTTTTTTTCCGTTTGTTTTAATTTGGCTAGTATGTAATCCAACAATCGTTCAAATGATAAACAATTTGAAAAGTCAGTAGGACCCTGCTAGTCTGTAAAAAAAAAATTCTCCTATTCTTATTAACTTCTCAGCAACGACTCACAAAATCGTATTAACAGGATTGTAAACAAATCACTGGATGTGAGTTTTACGACTAACTAAAAATGGCTACAATCTTCACCAATTCCCGGATTTCTCTCAGCAATTTTTTATATAATCTTATATTTACGTCCCCTCTTCGATCAAAATTCTTTTCTAATTAGTATATTCTTGTAGTTTTCGATTTCTCTAGGTCCTCTTTTTTTTTAACATTTTCTTCCATGTGTTTAATCTGTGTAAATGTTGTTATCACCTATTTGTGTTTATCGCTTTAATTTTTTTTCCAAATAGGCTTCATCCCATTACATTCTCTTGGCATAATTATTTGAGTTTTTGCCAATAACTTGAAACTATTTGCAATCTTCTTATTTTATTTTCTTGACTAATATTTGTTTTAACATTAAATTTTTTATGGAGAACTGGGGCATATTTATTGTGGTAACGTTACGCTAATCAATGCCATTATCATTCCAGTACAGATAATAATTAATGATGGTGGTAGATGTGAAGTAGTGGTTTAAGATGATCAGTCTCTCAGCCTTGAATCTCAAATATAAGCCCAAGGACAGAAATGAATATTGGGGACAGTTGAGGGACAGTAGTTTGGAGACAGTGTGACAGGAGAGTCGACTCTACTAGAAGCAGTAGATCATGTCAATAGGATAGGCTAGTTTTGTAGAAGAATTAGCTATATCTAAGTTCCAAAAGGAAGTTATAGTATTGCTATACAAAACCAACAAATTAATGAACAAAACACATGTGCAACACTTGGGTATCATAATTGGTACGACGTATCGCTACCCAGTGGCATTATCGATCTAATACACAGAATATTTTCTGGAGATGATGAAAGAGATGAACATGTAGTTACAGGTGATCAGTCCAGCAGCTTTGGTAAAATAGATACCCAGTGATGGCGACTTACACGAGGCATGTTGGGCAGTTGGGCAGAGCATATTAGTGGAAGTAGGTCATGCTGAATAGTTAGATTCTAAGCTGTTGTGTCAGACAAATACATAAGTGGTACACAAAACTGACAAGTAAATGAGTATGACACAGGTGCAACACTTGGGTATCTTTATTGTGGAGACGTTTATCCAATTGTTTACTTCATCAGTCCAGTAAAGATAAATTTTGTGTTGCGTTTCATTCGTATTTGTTCATTCATGTACCATAATATATTCTTTTACCACTACCACTTGCTGTGTCTTTGTGTGTGTGTCAGGTTTGCCAGGTGCCCATATGCTGCAGCAGTTATTTGGTTGATGTGCGCCTCAGGATATGTGCTCGGTATTATACTCACCCTAAGATCCTTTCCCTTTAGTGAGGTTTGCAGTCTTTGGCCTCCTAGCCTATACTCTGTCTACGTTCTTCTTTGCCCTTCCTGAATCTTCATGACTTTACATTTGATGGGGTTAAATTCGAGGAGCCAGTCACTGGACCAGGCTTGCAACTTGTCCAATGTCTCTTTGTAGTCCTGCCTGATCCTAACTTCACATCATCTGCAAACAGGGACACTTCTGATTCTATCTCCTCCATCATGTCATTCACATATGCCAAAAATAACAATGATCGTAATATTGACCCCTGTGGAAGCCCGCTCGTCACAGGTGCCCACTCTGATACCTCATCACGTACCATTAATCGTTGTTGCCTCACTGTCAGGTATTTTCTGATGCCTTGCAGTGCCCTTCCTGTAATGTGTGAATAATCCTCTATCTTTTGCACTAATCTCTTTTGAGGAACTTGGTCGAAGGCCTTCTTACAGTCCAGGAAAATGCAATCTACCCACCCCTCTCTTTCGTGTCTTGCTTCGACTACCTTGTCATAAAATTCTACTAGGTTTGTGACACAGGATTTTTTTCCTCTGAATCCGTGCTGGTTGTGGTTTATAAGCTTGCTTCGTTCTAGATCCCCTACAACCCTCCTCCTTATAATCTTCTCCATGACTTTGCATACTATACATGCCATTGACACTGGTCTGTAGTTTGTACCTTGTGTCTGTCTCCTTTATAAAAAAATGGGGACTACATTTGCCGTCTTCCATACCTCAGGTAGTTGCCCGGTTTCAGTGGATGAGTTGATAATTGTTCTTACTGACATACATAGCGTCTCTGCTCCCTTTCTAAGGACCCACGGAGAGATGTCCAGTTCCACCCCCTTTGAGGTATCAAGTTCACTTAGCAGCTCCTTCACCTCTTCCCTGGTTGGTAAATTCCTTGTTGGTGTACCCCCCCCTACTCTGACTTCCTGGAGTTCTTTCTATCTCCACTGCAAATATTTCCTCAAATCTAATGTTGAGCTCCTCACATACTTCTTGGTCGTTTTTTGTGAGCTCTCCACCTTCCTTCCTCGGCCTGATTACCTGGTCCTTGACTGTTGTTTTCCTCCTGATGTGGCTATACTACAGCTTCGGGTCAGACTTGACTTTCGATGCATTGTCGTTTTCGTACAATCGCTGGGCCTCCCTCCGTATCTGAGCATCCTCGTTACTGGCTCTTCGACTGATCTCTTTATTTTCCTGGGTCCTTTGTCTTCTGTACTTTTTTCATTCTGTAGTGCACTTAGTTTTAGCCTCCTTTACCTTTGGTTAAACTAAAGGCTCGTTCTGGTCTTCGCATTATTTCTGTTGCCGTTTTGAGCCATCCTCTCCTCTATTTCGTTTACTGATTTTCCTACCAGTTCTCTTTCGCACTGAACCTCCTGCAGGAAGTTCCTCATGCCTGTGTAGTCTCCCCTTTGTAGTTTGGCTTTGCCCATCCTATTCCTGTTACCCTGTCTACTTGTAACTGTACTATGAATTCAAAGTTCAGAATCACGTGATCAGTAGCTCCGCAGGGCCTTCCATACGTGATGTCCTCGATGTCCGAGCTACTCAGGGTGAATACGAGGTCCAGTCTTGCTGGTTCATCCTCACCTCTCTCTCTCTCTCTCTCTCTCTCTCTCTCTCTCTCTCTCTCTCTCTCTCTCTCTCTCTCTCTCTCTCTCTCTCTCTCTCTCTGGTAGTGTCCCTAGCATGTTGAAGCATAAGCTTTCCCAGTATCACATCCTTCATCTCGGCTCTCCATGTTTCGGGACCCCCGTGTGGCTACAGGTTTTCCCAGTCGATCTCCTTGTGATTGAAATAACACTTAACTAGTAAATTTTCTCTACCCGTGTGAGCTCTTCTTCCCCACCTCAGCTAGTGTGTCCACCATTGCTCTGTTGCTCTCTTCATATTCTTCTCTTGGCCTCCTGCAGTTCTGTAGAGGGTTGTACATCACTGCAATGACTACTTTACGCGTATATTATGTTGTGTGTGTTAGTTACCATTTTGTCCTAGGCACATGTCATGTGTGAGCATGTATGTGTGTGTCTGTGTGCCTGCGTGTGTGGTTGTTATGCACACGTATGTTTGTGTGCGCGCGCTTGTGCGTACGTATGTGCGCACACACACACACACACACACACACACACACACACACACACACACACACACACACACACACGGAACGAAACGGAACAAGATTATAAACGACAACCAGCACGGATTCGTGGAAGGGAAATCCTGTGTCACAAACCTGGAGATTTATGACAAGGTAATAGAAGTAAGACACAAGAGAGAGGGGTGGGTTGATTGCATTTTCCTGGACTGCAGGAAGGCCGTAGACACATTTCCTTACAAGAGATTAGTGCAGAAGCTGGAGGATCAGGCGCATGTAACAGGAAGTTCACTGCAGTGGATCAGGGAATACCTGACAGGGAGGCAACAGCGAGTCATGGAACGTGATGAGGTATCACAGTGGCAGCCTGTGACGAGCGGGGGTCCCACAGGGATCAATCCTAGGACCAGTGCTATTTTTGATATATATGAATGACATGATGGAAGGGATAGACTCTGAAGTGTCCCTGTTCGCAGATGATGCGAAGTTAATGAGAAGGATTAAATCGGATGAGGATCAGGCAGGACTACAGAGAGACCTGGACAGGCTGGACACGTGGTTTAGCAACTGGCTTCTCGAATTCAACCCTGCCAAATGCATAGTCATGTATATTGGGGAAGGGCAAAGAAGACTGCAGACAGAGTATAGGCTAGGTGGACATTGGCTGCAAACCTCATTGAAGGAGAAAGATCTTGGGGTGACCATAACACCGAGCACGTCTCCGGAGGCACACATCAACCAGATAACTGCTGCAGCATATGGGCGCCTGGCGAACCTGAGAATAGCGTTCCGATACATTAGTAAGGAATCGTTCAAGACACTGTACACTGTGTATGTCAGGCCCATACTGGAGTATGCAGCACCAGTTTGGAACCCACACCTGGTCAAGCACGTCAAGAAAGTAGAGAAAGTGCAAAGGTTTGCAACAAGGCTAGTTCTTGAGCTCAGGGGAATGTACTACGAAGGAAGGTCGAGGGAAATCGGCCTGACGACTCTGGAGGACAGGAGGGTCAGGGGAGACATGATAACAATATACAAAATACTGCGTAGAATAGACAAGGTGGACAGAGACAGGATGTTCCAAAGAGGGGAAACAGAAACAAAGGGTCACAATGGGAAGCTGAAGACTCAGACGAGTCACAGGGATGTTAGGAAGTACTTCTTCAGTCACAGAGTCGTCAGGAAGCGGAATAGCCTAGCAAGTGATGCAGTGGAGGCAGGAACCATACATAGCTTTAAGACAAGGTATGACAAAACTCAGGAAGCAGAGAGAGAAGGAACCTAGTAGCGATTATTGAAAAGGCGGGGCCAGGAGCTGAGTCCCTACCCCTACAACCACAATTAGGTGAGTACACACACACACACACACACACACACACACACACACACACACACACACACACACACACACACACACACACACACACACACACACACACACACACACACACACACACACACACACACACACACACACACACACACACACACACACACACACACACACACACACACACACACACACACACACACACACACAAACACACACAAACACACACACAGATACACACACGTACAACAGGCCTAGTGTCTAATCGACATGTGCCTAGGACAAAATGGTAACTAACACATACACACACACACAAGTTCGTGTTCGTGTCCGTGTATGAGCAGTTCTTTGTGAAGTGTCTCACCGCTTCTCTTCCCTCTTCATCTAACCTGGTTCGTATAAATAACGCTGTTAAATATTTCGACAGTATTTCAGCGCCATGGGTGCGTATAAATCACATTACTCTCAAAGCTTCTCCGGCTCAGGTTTATCATCAGAAAATAGAATGAACATGTAACGTGCACTGATTTCCAGATTTTGTTAGGAAGTTACTTAAGTCAGCTTTAGGATGGATTTGTATTTTGACATACATAGTCACATATCGAGGTGACTTGTACTGTTAACACAACACTATACTGAGCGGTCATTCAGTGTTTTTTCACAGGGAAAATGAGCAGACATCCATGGATAATTACAGACAACATGAAAGAGGAGCAAATGCAACACTTTCCCTGTGTCAATTCCAATTTCGATTATCATACCTGAGGTACCAACATAAAACAAAGAACAGAACCACAACATATAAATGAAAATTCATAAGACACAATCGAAACTATAATTCATTCCAAGGCAAATGTTATCAGTAAAACGGAAACCGTAAGGGACGACGGAGTTAGCAGCAGTGGCCAGGTCAGTGGCCGTTGCAAACAACAGTTTCAGGAACAGCTTGGCTATGGGAGTGCTGCAGCAATCAAACACAGCAGTGACAACAGAAGAAGCAACATAGGCAACAGCAACATAATTTCAATTACCTTAGCCCACACTCCATCCAATAGTCTTTCAGTATAAGAGGCCACATGTCACACTATGTAGGTTCCGAGAGTGGCAGCAGTTGTGTCAGCAAAGGAGGCGTCGTCAAAGACGAAGTCAGGTTCGGCGGCGTCAGCTGATGCAGTAGCATTAGCTGCAGTGGTGGTATCAGTTTCGATGGCATCAGCTGTAACCACGTCAGACGATTAACCTCAGTCCAAAATATATTCATAATTTACTCCATGTCATAGGTACCACAATCACAAAAAAATTCAATGGGCCTGCAGTACCCGGTCGTGCTACTTTCCAAAACAATGCCTTGAGGATTCCAGGGTCTCTGATCCCACTGGGACAAATTGGTACTGATGGATGTAGGTATTAGCTAGATTCAACACGCATATATAGTACAATGCTGAGAGCTTGCCATTCTTCCAAGGATAGATGGTGATCCAACAGTGGCGGCTGACTGTATTGTGAGCATTGCTGGATGCTAGAGATTGGGGCTCTCTCTCAGCTGGGCTTCCAGCTTGGTATGGGGTATTTAGCCCCCTCAACTCACTCAGAAGGGGCAAATGGTGTCCCTTCAGCATGATCACTAATTGGAAGAAGATGCAGTACCAGCGTGTCATAGTCACGCCACTGTTCCTGCAAGAGACCAGTGTTGCACCCATAGCATGCGTTAATGAGAGCAATGACTCTTACTGTAGCAGGAAAATTTACAAGAAAACCCTGCATCACTATTTCCAATTTGAAACTATCGTAAAACACTGGATAAGTCTTAAGTCAACAAATCTGCTATCTTGTATTGCATGAGGTTGCAGTGTTCAGCAAGGACAAGTAATAACGTTGAATTCAGCAAATCCTCTGTAAGGAAAGGCGCCCAGGCCGAAGCGGCTGCAGGGAAAGAGACAGATTGCTTTAAGAACTGGCGTAGACAACTCGTGTTTCATGCTAAAAGAACAAAGACACTGTTGATTCACACGTTTCTGTTCCTCAGTGATAATCTCAGGAATTCGTGGTAGGGCTATTACAGTGAAGCATACATCTTCCTCTTGTGACATTACTACGAAAGAACAACCTTGGAGAACAGTGTAGTGTTACAATCTTCAGAGACAGTGCAATGTACGATAGACACTACTATTTCAGCCAGGATAGCTGATACCGGGGTGACACTTGAGAGCTCGATACATATACTCAGGTAAGTCTAGTCAGTTATGAATTTAGTTAGGTCGGCTGCACAGCAGATGGCTAAGACATAACCTGTCTGGATTTATCAAAATACCCCGTAATCCGCGGACCATTGAGCCCAAAAACGTCAGTTTAATCAGCACTAAGTTACTGAATGATATGCTGAAACCAGCTCCTCTGGGGCAATTATTTAATCATTAATTAAATATACTACAGCCCAAGGCTGGTGCCTAGACGGCTTCTGGAACTGACGACTTCGGGGGTGGCTGTGAAGACGTGAAGGCGTCACTAAGCTAGGTACCCTACAGTCCTTAAATTTGCTCATCTCTACAGGCTCCAATACCTTACACTGCTGTAGCAGAGTAAGGTAATGGAGTTTGTGTCTTGGGTGCCAGCCCTTGGTTTTGGAGCAGTCTAGGTCATATTGATTGGCTTGCACATCATTTCAAATACACGTATGTTCCGTGTGAATTGGGGTAGTTAGGCGGAGAGCCACTGCAATACGGAGGGTCTGTGTTTTGAAGCGTCTTCCGATTGCCGAAATGGGAACTGTTTGAAGGACGTCCCCAAAGTAATGTGTACTCACAGCTTGGAGACTGACTCTCTGTTGGATGTTGCAGCCATGAGCATGTTGGCATGCATGTAGGCTGGTGCTGCACTAGGTTTTGGCTGTGGAGCAGTGAGAGTCTTCCATTCGTTAATGTACTGGTATGGCTAGATTCATGTATTCCTACTGATTCACCAGGGTTGCGAGCTTTGTCAGCTTATTATTGAGGTGATCGAATCCCTCAGTCAGAGGGATTCGATTACCTCTGAGGCAAACTCAGGTAATCTTTCTTTCTGTACTTCCTTAAGACATCAGCCTCCCCATCACACAAAATGATCCTCTTCAGACGAGAATTTCGCCTACGGGATCATAACAAGCACGCCTTCTGAAGAAAAAAAAAACGGGTCTATCAAAGGAAAATTTCGTCGGAAAGAGGATACAAAATGTGGTCCTTGCTGAGACTGTAGTGCAATTTTACTAAAGCAAACAGATTTTCAAATCAAAAACAGTTTTCGAAACGAGTGTGCACGCCCGCATGCATACACACTCATGCACTCAAGCACACATACACTTTTAGATACGCACACACACAGACCCACACAAAGTGGAGAAGCGACAATTGAAGCTTAGTCAGATGACGTTAGGGGAGAGAAGGACCAGTGGTGAAAAAATACTGAGAAGGAATTGATAGGCTGGACAGAAAATGAATATTCGACAGTTTTGTAGCAGAAAACGAGAAAAAGCTAGAGACTGAAAACAGAAATGAGTCACAGGGATGTTATGAATTATCTTTTCGTCCTCAGAATGTCAGAAGTGTAATACCCTGGAACTCGAAGTGATAGTGGTACAATGGTACTTAGCGAGTGGTGACGTGTACTTAGACTGTGGTGACGTGTACTTAGTCAGTGGTGACGTGTACTTAGTCAGTGGTGACGTGTACTTAGCTCTGTGAATCTGAACCAGGATGTCCTCTCTTGAGCAGCTTTACCAGCAGCTGAGAGAAGAACTCAGAGTTGCTAAACTGGAGATACGGTGATTAACGGAGGAGAACAAGAGGATTCGTTGTAATCCTCCTGTTGTGAGTCCCCAGGTTAAGAGGGGAGCTTGGTCAGTGGCCGGGCAACATGGAACCAAGCTGAAGATTAAGAAAACGGTTGGAGAGGCAGAAACAACGAGAAACCAGAAGACTGCCGTGGAAACTTCCAACTCATTCTCGGTGCTACCTGACGAATGTGAGTGTTCTACTGGGAATGCCACAACGAGCACCAAGGAAGCATTGGCAGACGTGAGTGAGACATCCCTAGAAACCCCAACGAAGACCATCGAGAACGTCATGACGAATTCTACAAGTGGTGTAATGCTATGGCGAATGTGAGTCGACTACTCGGAGCATCACTACGGACGACGCAAAGGAAGGTGTTGTTGTTGGGGATAGCCAGATTAGGTACATGGATAGGGCATAAGGATAGGAGTAGGAGGCAGAGAGTGTGTTTTCCTGTCCATCTGGATGACATCATGAGAGGTAATGGGAGCATTCCTATTATCTGTCTCAGTGCTGGAGGCAACGATGTTGGCAGACGTAGGAGTGAGGACCTGAGTAGCAGGTATAGGTCAGCAATAGAGATAATTAGGAAGAAGGGTGGGAAACCTGTCATATGTGGCATTTTGCCAAGGAGAGGAGTTGGAAATGAATGGTTGTCCAGAGCAATTGGTGTCAATTGCTGGCTGGACAAATACTGTAAGGAAAATGCGGTAACATTCATTGACAACTGGGACCTCTTCTATGGCAGAAATGACATGTATGCCAGGGATGGGGTTCACTTGTCTAGGTGTGGGGTGGGAGCACTGGCCAACGCAGTGGAGGGAGCTGTTAGGTCTTTAAACTAGGAATAGTTAGTGGTATGGGTTTTGGCGGGAAAACTGTGAAGTCGCAGGGTAGTAACATGAGTACTAGGAGAACTAGTAATAGGCAAAATGAGGAGGATATTGGAAAGCCAGTGGCACTAATTGACAATGACAGTAATAGGTTTAGTGGAATAACAGAAAGGAGCAGGAAGGGTAAAGAGATAGGAGGGTCATTAAATATTTATTACACAAATAGTCGCAGTGCTAGGAATAAGATGGACGAGTTGAGACTAGTTGCTAGTGCAGGTAACATAGATGTATTTGCCATTACTGAGACGTGGTTTAATTCAAAAAGTCGGGACATGCCTGCAGAATGTCACATTCAGGGTTTTAAATTGTTCCAAGTAGATAGAAGTATCGGGAAGGGGGGTGGGGTGGCATTGTATGTCCGAGATCGCTTGAACTGTTGCATAAAAACGGGTATTAAGTCTGAAGTAACACATACAGAGTCTGTTTGGATAGAATTTTCAGAGGGGCATGAAAAATTAATTTTAGGTGTGATATACCGTCCCCCAAATTTAGATAGGGACCAGGGGAGACTACTATGGGAGGAAATTGTTAGGGCCACAAGGCACGATAATGTAGTAATTCTAGGAGACTTTAACTTTAGTCATATTGATTGGAATTTCTTGACTGGGAATTTAGAATCATACGATTTCTTAGAAGTAGTTCAGGATTGTTTTTTGAAGCAGTTTGTGACAGAACCTACAAGGGGTAATAACCTGCTTGACTTAGTTCTGGCAAACAATGAATCCCTTGTTAATAATTTAGAAGTTTCAGAGGAACTGGGTGCTAGCGACCACAAATCAATTACATTTAGAATTGAATGGAAGTATGATAGTAGGGATAACTCAGTAACAGTCCCAGATTTTCGCTTAGCAGATTACGATGGGCTTAGAGAACACTTATCATCTGTTGACTGGGGTAACGAAGAGAGCTATCAATATGACAGTTTTCTGAACACAATACATGCTGCTCAAAGAACGTTTATCCCTTATAAGGAAATTAGATCAAATAGAAATGACCCAAAATGGATGAATAATAGGCTGAAATATCTACTAGGGCATAAGAAAGGAATTTATAGGCGTATCAAAAGAGGCGAGGGTCATCTTATGAATCAGTATATTGACATTAAGAGGGACATTAAAAAGGGGATAAGAAAAGCTAAAAGGGACTATGAAATTAAAGTTGCTAGGGATTCTAAAACTAACCCAAAAAGTTTTTTCCAGGTCTATAGAACAAAAGTCAGAGATAAGATAGGTCCCCTTAAAAATAACTATGGGCATCTTACTGACAAAGAGAATGAAATGTGCTCGATTTTAAATAATTATTTTCTCTCGGTTTTTACACAGGAAGACACTAATAATATTCCGGTAATTAATTTTTATAGTGGATCAGAAGAAGATAAATTATGTAACATCACAGTCACTAGTGAAATGGTTGTGAAGCAGATAGACAGACTGAAGCAAAATAAGTCACCGGGTCCTGATGAGGTTTTTTCAAGGGTTCTAAAGGAATGCAAAATGGAAGTCTGTGAACCATTAACTAATATTTTTAATTTATCTCTTCAAACAGGTGTAGTGTCTGATATGTGGAAGATGGCTAATGTAATTCCTATTTTTAAAACAGGGGACAAGTCGTTACCGTCAAATTACCGCCCAATAAGCCTGACCTCAATTGTAGGCAAATTACTAGAGTCAATTATAGCTGAGATTATAAGAAGCCATCTCGATAAGCATAGCTTGATTAATGATACTCAGCATGGATTCACAAGAGGCCGGTCTTGTCTAACTAATTTATTAACTTTCTTCAGTAAAGCTTTTGAGGCTGTTGACCACGATAAAGAATTTGATATTATTTACTTAGATTTTAGTAAGGCATTTGATAGAGTTCCGCACCAAAGACTGTTGAAGAAAGTAGCAGCTCATGGCATTGGGGGAAGAGTGCTCTCGTGGATCGAATCATGGCTCACAGACAGGAAGCAGAGAGTGTCCATAAATGGGGTTAAATCCGAGTGGGGATCAGTAACAAGTGGCGTTCCACAGGGATCAGTCTTGGGCCCGTTGTAAGAACATAAGAACATAAGAAAGGAGGAACACTGCAGCAGGCCTGTTGGCCCATACTAGGCAGGTCCTTTACAATTCATCCCACTAACAAACATTTGACCAACCCAATTTTCAATGCTACCCAAGAAATAAGCTCTGATGTGCAAGTCCCACTCAAATCCAACCCCTCCCACTCATGTACTTATCCAACCTAAATTTGAAACTACCCAAAGTCCTAGCCTCAATAACCCAACTAGGTAGACTGTTCCACTCATCAACTACCCTATTTCCAAACCAATACTTTCCTATGTCCTTTCTAAATCTAAACTTATCTAATTTAAATCCATTACTGCGGGTTCTCTCTTGGAGAGATATCCTCAAGACCTTGTTAATATCCCCTTTGATTAATACCTATCTTCCACTTATACACTTCGATCAGGTCTCCCCTCATTCTTCGTCTAACAAGTGAATGTAACTTAAGAGTCTTCAATCTTTCTTCATAAGGAAGATTTCTAAACATTAAAATGGTATAAAATACCGACAGGTTGTTAGGTAAGACACATATGCAACAGTTAGGTATCTTTATTATGAAACGTTTCGCCTACACAGTAGGCTTCTTCAGTCAAGTACAGAAAAGTTGATAGAAGCAGAAGATACTTGAAGACGATGTAATCAGTCCATCACCCTTAAAGTTTTGAGGTGGTCAGTCCCTCAGTCTGGAGAAGAGCATTGTTCCATAGTATGAAACAATATGGAGATGAAGTGACAGAATGGAGCTTTTTATAGCGCCAAGAGGTGAGACGTAGGCCACTAGGAGAGGTAAGAACTCAGATGTTGAAAGGTCAGGTCCCTCTCAAATCCAGCCGCTCTCACTAGTGGAAGTTGTCGAAGTTGATTGCAGGTCTGTACCAAGATACCCTTGTGTTGCAGTGTCTGACAGATTGAACATTAAAATGGTATAAAATACCGACAGGTTGTTAGGTAAGACACATATGCAACAGTTAGGTATCTTTATTATGAAACGTTTCGCCTACACAGTAGGCTTCTTCAGTCAAGTACAGAAAAGTTGATAGAAGCAGAAGATACTTGAAGACGATGTAATCAGTCCATCACCCTTAAAGTTTTGAGGTGGTCAGTCCCTCAGTCTGGAGAAGAGCATTGTTCCATAGTATGAAACAATATGGAGATGAAGTGACAGAATGGAGCTTTTTATAGCGCCAAGAGGTGAGACGTAGGCCACTAGGAGAGGTAAGAACTCAGATGTTGAAAGGTCAGGTCCCTCTCAAATCCAGCCGCTCTCACTAGTGGAAGTTGTCGAAGTTGATTGTAGGTCTGTACCAAGATACCCTTGAAATGATTAATAATGAGTATGGATATATTGACTTATGCTCTGATATTAAGAATCTTAATAGTAACTGTCATGGAGTAACTCTGGGTAATGATAATTTCAGAAATTGTGTAAAAACAAAGATGAATAGGAAAAATGTGCAGAAGAAAAAACATATGATGGTATTTTATGCTAACAGTCGAAGTGCAAGAAATAAAATTAATGAACTACGTTTGGTAGCATGTGCTGGGAACTTTGATATCATTGCATTAACTGAAACGTGGTATGATTTAAAGAGTCGGGATATGACTGCTGAGTGTAATATTCAGGGATTTAAGTTATTCAATGTGGATAGATGTAATGGGAAGGGGGGAGGAGTTGCATTGTATGTTCGAGAAAATATTAATTGTTGCATAAAAAAAGGTATAAAAATAGATGGAGCAGTAACAGAGTCTGTTTGGGTAGAGTTCGTGGAGGGTCAAGAAAAACTAATTCTAGGTGTAATATACCGACCTCCAGGCTTGGATCACGATAGAGGGAGACTTCTTTGGGACGAAATTGTTAGGGCTTCTGGACACAGTAACGTAGTCATAGTAGGGGACTTTAACTTTAGCCAAATTGACTGGAATTCTTTGACAGGTAATCTAGAGTCCAGTGACTTCATGGAAACAGTTCAGGACTGTTTTCTGAAACAGAGTGTAACTGAACCTACCAGGGGTAATAATTTGCTAGACCTAGTCTTGTCAAATAAGGAAACACTCGTGAATAATCTGGAGATCACTGAAGAGCTTGGCGCAAGTGATCACAAATCCATCACCTTTAGCATTAATTGGGAATGCAAGAATAATGATAATACAGTAAAAATCCCCGATTTTCGTTCTGCCGATTATAATGGACTTAGGGAACATCTGTCTAATCTTGATTGGGGTTATCTAGCTAATGATTTTATTGACGATAATCATACTTATGAATATGAAGGGATCTGCTTTTATGATTGTTTTCTTAATAATGTACACAGTGCCCAGAGTATATACATTCCCCAGAGAGAAATTAGGTCTAATAATAACGATCCCAAATGGGTTAACAGGAGGTTAAAGCATCTATTAGGGGAGAAAAGGGGAATTTATAGGCGCATCAGAAGAGGAGAGGTTAACCTTACTGACCAATATGTTCAGCTTAAAAGAGAAGTAAAAAAGGCGATTAGAAAGGCTAAACGTGACTATGAAATTAGAGTCGCTAATGAATCAAAGACTAATCCAAAGGGGTTCTTTCAAGTGTATAGGACGAAGGTGAAGGAAAAAGTAGGACCTCTGAAATCTGGGAATGGACAGCTGACGGATAATGAACTGGAAATGTGTTCCTTATTTAATGACTATTTTTTGTCAGTTTTTACACAGGAAGATGTAAATGAGATTCCAGTAATTAACAATTATTTAGTTCCTGATGAATTTAAGTTAACTAATATTACTGTCACGAGGGACATGGTTATTAAACAGATAGACAAACTGAAACAAAATAAGTCCCCGGGACCCGATGAGTTGTTTTCAAGGGTACTTAAGGAATGCAAGATGGAGCTTAGTCAGCCATTAACGAGTGTATTCAATGCGTCCATCCTTACCAGTGTTGTGCCAGAGATGTGGAAGATGGCTAATGTGGTTCCTATATTCAAATCAGGGGATAAGTCCACTCCTTCAAATTACCGTCCAATAAGCCTGACATCTATAGTGGGCAAGTTATTAGAATCAATTATAGCTGACATTATCAGAAGTCACCTTGAAGAGCATAACTTGATAAATGAATCTCAGCATGGATTCACGAGAGGTCGTTCCTGCCTGACAAACTTACTGACGTTCTTCAATAGAACATTTGAGGCAGTTGACAGTGATAAGGAATATGATATTGTTTATTTGGATTTTAGTAAAGCCTTCGACAGAGTACCTCACAAGAGACTCTTAAGAAAAGTGGCAGCTCATGGTATAGGAGGTAAAGTTCTAGCATGGATTGAGGCATGGCTTACCAATAGAAAGCAGAGAGTTACCATTAATGGAGTGAAATCTGAATGGGGATTAGTCACTAGTGGCGTTCCACAAGGATCAGTTTTAGGCCCTCTCTTGTTCATAATTTACATTAATGACCTTGATGAAGGGATTACTAGTGACATGAGTAAGTTTGCTGATGATACAAAGATAGGCCGTATAATTCACTCTGAGGAGGATATCAATGAACTCCAGGACGATTTGAACAAATTAATGTCTTGGTCTGAGAAATGGCAGATGAAGTTTAATGTGGATAAGTGTAAGGTACTTGCCCTTGGTAATGAAAATAACCCTCGAAGCTATAATCTAGGTGAAGTAGAGCTTGGTCATACAGAATGTGAAAAAGACTTGGGAGTCATGGTAAGCAGAAATCTAAAGCCAAGACAGCAGTGCCTCAGTGTGCGCAACAAGGCCAACAGATTACTTGGATTTATCTCAAGAAGTATAAGTAACAGAAGTCCAAAAGTTACAGCTCTATACATCACTAGTGAGGCCTCATTTAGATTATGCTGCTCAACTACAGGATGGACATAGACTCATTAGAGAACATACAGAGAAGAATGACTAAAATGATTTACTGTGTAAGGAACCTCCCGTATGAAGATAGACTTATTAAATCTCCACTCTCTGGAGAGGCGTAGAATGAGGGGAGATATCATTGAAGTGTATGTTAGGTAAGACACATATGCAACAGTTAGACAACTTTATTCCGAAACGTTTCGCCTACACAGTAGGCTTCTTCAGTCGAATACAGAAAGTAGGCAGGAACAGTAGAGATGTGAAGACGATGTAATCAGTCCATCACCCTTAAAGTCGTAGAATTTGAGGTTGTCAGTCCCTCGGCCTGGAGAAGTTCAGTTCCATAGTCAGGAACTATCTGAAGATCAAGCGACAGTGCGGAGACTTAAATACTGTCGGAAGGAGAGGTGCAGGGTAGTAGTAGTAGTAGTAGTAGTAGTAGTAGTGAGTGAGAGCCACTGAGAGGTCATGTCCCTCTCAGATCCAACCCTTCTCACTTGAAAAGCTTGTCCAAGGTGTTTTCTGTACCAAGATGCCACGTGTTGCAGTGTCTGACAAGATGAACATCAAAATGGTATACAATACCGACAGGTTGTTAGGTAAGACACATATGCAACAGTTAGACAACTTTATTCCGAAACGTTTCGCCTACACAGTAGGCTTCTTCAGTCGAATACAGAAAGTAGGCAGGAACAGTAGAGATGTGAAGACGATGTAATCAGTCCATCACCCTTAAAGTCGTAGAATTTGAGGTTGTCAGTCCCTCGGCCTGGAGAAGTTCAGTTCCATAGTCAGGAACTATCTGAAGATCAAGCGACAGTGCGGAGACTTAAATACTGTCGGAAGGAGAGGTGCAGGGTAGTAGTAGTAGTAGTAGTAGTAGTAGTAGTAGTAGTAGTAGTAGTAGTAGTGAGAGGTCATGTCCCTCTCAGATCCAACACTTCTCACTTGAAAAGCTTGTCCAAGGTGTTTTCTGTACCAAGATGCCACGTGTTGCAGTGTCTGACAAGATGAACATCAAAATGGTATACAATACCGACAGGTTGTTAGGTAAGACACATATGCAACAGTTAGACAACTTTATTCCGAAACGTTTCGCCTACACAGTAGGCTTCTTCAGTCGAATACAGAAAGTAGAGATGTGAAGACGATGTAATCAGTCCATCACCCTTGTAGTAGAGATGTGAAGACGATGTAATCAGTTAAATACTGTCGGAAGGAGAGGTGCAGTAGTAGTAGTAGTAGTAGTAGTAGTAGTGTAGCAAGAGGTCATGTCCCTCTCAGATCCAACACTTCTCACTTGAAAAGCTAGTCCAAGGTGTTTTCTGTACCAAGATGCCATGTGTTGCAGTGTCTGACAAGATGTGAGAAACAAAATGGTATACTGTCGGTATTGTATATTCGACTGAAGAAGCCTACTGTGTAGGCGAAACGTTTCGGAATAAAGAACTGTTGCATATGTGTCTTACCTAACAACCTGTCGGTATTGTATACATTTTGATGTTCATCTTGTCAGACACTGCAACACGTGGCATCTTGGTACAGAAAACACCTTGGACAAGCTTTTCAAGTGAGAAGGGTTGGATCTGAGAGGGACATGACCTCTCAGTGGCCTTCACTACTACTACTACTACTACTACTACTACTACTACACTGCACCTCTCCTTCCGACAGTATTTAAGTCTCCGCACTGTCGCTTGATCTTCAGATAGTTCCTGACTATGGAACTGAACTTCTCCAGGCCGAGGGACTGACAACCTCAAATTCTACGACTTTAAGGGTGATGGACTGATTACATCGTCTTCACATCTCTACTGTTCCTGCCTACTTTCTGTATTCGACTGAAGAAGCCTACTGTGTAGGCGAAACGTTTCGGAATAAAGTTGTCTAACTGTTGCATATGTGTCTTACCTAACAACCTGTCGGTATTGTATACCATTTTGATGTTCATCTTGTCAGACACTGCAACACGTGGCATCTTGGTACAGAAAACACCTTGGACAAGCTTTTCAAGTGAGAAGGGTTGGATCTGAGAGGGACATGACCTCTCAGTTGCCTCTCACTACTACTACTACTACTACTACTACTACTACCCTGCACCTCTCCTTCCGACAGTATTTAAGTCTCCGCACTGTCGCTTGATCTTCAGATAGTTCCTGACTATGGAACTGAACTTCTCCAGGCCGAGGGACTGACAACCTCAAATTCTACGACTTTAAGGGTGATGGACTGATTACATCGTCTTCACATCTCTACTGTTCCTGCCTACTTTCTGTATTCGACTGAAGAAGCCTACTGTGTAGGCGAAACGTTTCGGAATAAAGTTGTCTAACTGTTGCATATGTGTCTTACCTAACAACCTGTCGGTATTGTATACCATTTTGATGTTCAAGTTAGGTAAGACACATATGCAACAGTTAGGTATCTTTATTGTGAAACGTTTCGCCTACACAGTAGGCTTCTTCAGTCAAGTACAGGAAAGTTGATAGAAGCAGAAGATACTTGAAGACGATGTAATCAGTCCATCACCCTTAAAGTCTTGAGGTGGTCAGTCCCTCAGTCTGTTTCATACTATGGAACAATGCTCTTCTCCAGACTGAGGGACTGACCACCTCAAAACTTTAAGGGGTGATGGACTGATTACATCGTCTTCAAGTATCTTCTGCTTCTATCAACCATTCCTGTAGACTGAAGAAGCCTACTGTGTAGGCGAAACGTTTCATAAAGATACCTAACTGTTGCATATGTGTCTTATAACAACCTGTGGTTCCTATATTCAAATCAGGGGATAAGTCCTCCTTCAAATTACCGAGCCTGACATCTATAGTGGGCAAGTTATTAGAATCAGTTATAGCTGACATTATCAGAAGTCACCTTGAAGAGCATAACTTGATAAATGAATCTCAGCATGGATTCACGAGAGGTCGTTCCTGCCTGACAAACTTACTGACGTTCTTCAATAGAACATTTGAGGCAGTTGACAGTGATAAGGAATATGATATTGTTTATTTGGATTTTAGTAAAGCCTTCGACAGAGTACCTCACAAGAGACTCTTAAGAAAAGTGGCAGCTCATGGTATAGGAGGTAAAGTTCTAGCATGGATTGAGGCATGGCTTACCAATAGAAAGCAGAGAGTTACCATTAATGGAGTGAAATCTGAATGGGGATTAGTCACTAGTGGCGTTCCACAAGGATCAGTTTTAGGCCCTCTCTTGTTCATAATTTACATTAATGACCTTGATGAAGGGATTACTAGTGACATGAGTAAGTTTGCTGATGATACAAAGATAGGCCGTATAGGTAAGACACATATGCAACAGTTAGACAACTTTATTCCGAAACGTTTCGCCTACACAGTAGGCTTCTTCAGTCGAATACAGAAAGTAGGCAGGAACAGTAGAGATGTGAAGACGATGTAATCAGTCCATCACCCTTAAAGTCGTAGAATTTGAGGTTGTCAGTCCCTCGGCCTGGAGAAGTTCAGTTCCATAGTCAGGAACTATCTGAAGATCAAGCGACAGTGCGGAGACTTAAATACTGTCGGAAGGAGAGGTGCAGGGTAGTAGTAGTAGTAGTAGTAGTAGTAGTAGTAGTAGTAGTAGTAGTAGTGAGAGGTCATGAGAGGTCAACTGAGAGGTCCCCTCTCAGATCCAACCCTTCTCACTTGAAAAGCTTGTCCAAGGTGTTTTCTGTACCAAGATGCCACGTGTTGCAGTGTCTGACAAGATGAACATCAAAATGGTATACAATACCGACAGGTTGTTAGGTAAGACACATATGCAACAGTTAGACAACTTTATTCCGAAACGTTTCGCCTACACAGTAGGCTTCTTCAGTCGAATACAGAAAGTAGGCAGGAACAGTAGAGATGTGAAGACGATGTAATCAGTCCATCACCCTTGTAGTCGTAGAATTTGAGGTTGTCAGTCCCTCGGCCTGGAGAAGTTCAGTTCCATAGTCAGGAACTATCTGAAGATCAAGCGACAGTGCGGAGACTTAAATACTGTCGGAAGGAGAGGTGCAGAGTAGTAGTAGTAGTAGTAGTAGTAGTAGTAGTAGTAGTGAGAGGCCACTGAGAGGTCATGTCCCTCTCAGATCCAACACTTCTCACTTGAAAAGCTTGTCCAAGGTGTTTTCTGTACCAAGATGCCACGTGTTGCAGTGTCTGACAAGATGAACATCAAAATGGTATACAATACCGACAGGTTGTTAGGTAAGACACATATGCAACAGTTAGACAACTTTATTCCGAAACGTTTCGCCTACACAGTAGGCTTCTTCAGTCGAATACAGAAAGTAGGCAGGAACAGTAGAGATGTGAAGACGATGTAATCAGTCCATCACCCTTGTAGTCGTAGAATTTGAGGTTGTCAGTCCCTCGGCCTGGAGAAGTTCAGTTCCATAGTCAGGAACTATCTGAAGATCAAGCGACAGTGCGGAGACTTAAATACTGTCGGAAGGAGAGGTGCAGAGTAGTAGTAGTAGTAGTAGTAGTAGTAGTAGTGAGAATGTAACCACTGAGAGGTCATGTCCCTCTCAGATCCAACACTTCTCACTTGAAAAGCTTGTCCAAGGTGTTTTCTGTACCAAGATGCCATGTGTTGCAGTGTCTGACAAGATGAACATCAAAATGGTATACAATACCGACAGGTTGTTAGGTAAGACACATATGCAACAGTTAGACAATTTCGCCTACACAGTAGGCTTCTTCAGTCGAATACAGAAAATAGGCAGGAACAGTAGAGTTGTCTAACTGTTGCATGTGTCTTACCTAACAACCTGTCGGTATTGTATACCATTTTGATGTTCATCTTGTCAGACACTGCAACACATGGCATCTTGGTACAGAAAACACCTTGGACAAGCTTTTCAAGTGAGAAATGTTGGATCTGAGAGGGACATGACCTCTCAGTGTCTACATTCTCACTACTACTACTACTACTACTACTACTACTACTACTACTCTGCACCTCTCCTTCCGACAGTATTTAAGTCTCCGCACTGTCGCTTGATCTTCAGATAGTTCCTGACTATGGAACTGAACTTCTCCAGGCCGAGGGACTGACAACCTCAAATTCTACGACTTTAAGGGTGATGGACTGATTACATCGTCTTCACATCTCTACTGTTCCTGCCTACTTTCTGTATTCGACTGAAGAAGCCTACTGTGTAGGCGAAACGTTTCGGAATAAAGTTGTCTAACTGTTGCATATGTGTCTTACCTAACAACCTGTCGGTATTGTATACCATTTTGATGTTCATCTTGTCAGACACTGCAACACGTGGCATCTTGGTACAGAAAACACCTTGGACAAGCTTTTCAAGTGAGAAGGGTTGGATCTGAGAGGGACATGACCTCTCAGTGGTCTACACTCACTACTACTACTACTACTACTACTACTACTACTACTACTACCTCTCCTTCCGACAGTATTTAAGTCTCCGCACTGTCGCTTGATCTTCAGATAGTTCCTGACTATGGAACTGAACTTCTCCAGGCCGAGGGACTGACAACCTCAAATTCTACGACTTTAAGGGTGATGGACTGATTACATCGTCTTCACATCTCTACTGTTCCTGCCTACTTTCTGTACTCGACTGAAGAAGCCTACTGTGTAGGCGAAACGTTTCAAAATAAAGATACCTAACTGTTGCATATGTGTCTTACTTAACACTAGTGAGGCCTCATTTAGATTATGCTGCTCAGTTTTGGTCCCCTTACTACAGGATGGACATAGACTCATTAGAGAACATACAGAGAAGAATGACTAAAATGATTTACTGTGTAAGGAACCTCCCGTATGAAGATAGACTTAAAGCCTTAAATCTCCACTCTCTGGAGAGGCGTAGAATGAGGGGAGATATCATTGAAGTGTATAAGTGGATGACGGGCATAAACAAGGGAGACATTAATAAAGTACTCAGGGTGTCGAACCAGGTAAGAACCAGGAATAATGGATTTAAGTTGGATAAATTTAGATTTAGAAAGGACATAGGTAAGTACTGGTTTTCTAACAGAGTTGTAGATGCGTGGAACAGTCTTCCCAGTGGGGTGATAGAGGCTAGGACCTTGGGTAGCTTTAAGAAGAGACTGGACAAATATATGGGTGGGAGGGGCTGGGTTTGATTGGTGTTGGGGGGTGCGGGAGTTGTTTCTTGAGTAGCTTTAGATAGAGATCGTTTTGATAAGGACCTGCCTCGTATGGGCCAGTAGGCCTTCTGCAGTGTTCCTACATTCTTATGTTCTTATGTTCTTATTTGCCTTATTACGTACGCTTAGGCATTGCTGTCTTGGTTTAAGGTTGCTGCTTACCGTAACCCCCAAGTCCTTTTCGCAATCTGTATGGCTAAGTTCTACATTATTTAACTTATAAGTGCTAGGGTTATGGACACTTCCGAGCTTCAGAACCTTGCATTTATCTACATTGAACTGCATCTGCCACTTTTCTGACCAAGAGTAGAGTTTGTCTAAATCCTCCTGAAGTTCCCTAACATCTACGTTTGAATCAATTATCCTACCTATCTTCGTGTCATCGGCGAATTTGCTCATATCACTAGTAATTCCTTCATCAAGATCATTGATATATATTATAAACAACAACGGGCCCAAGACTGATCCCTGTGGAACGCCACTTGTTACTGATCCCCACTCGGATTTAACCCCATTTATGGACACTCTCTGCTTCCTGTCTGTGAGCCATGATTCGATCCACGAGAGCACTCTTTCCCCAATGCCATTAGCTGCTACTTTCTTCAACAGTCTTTGGTGCGGAACTCTATCAAATGCCTTACTAAAATCTAAGTAAATAATATCAAATTCTTTATCGTGGTCAACAGCCTCAAAAGCTTTACTGAAAAAAGTTGTTAGGTAAGACACATATGCAACAGTTAGGTATCTTTATTGTGAAACGTTTCGCCTACACAGTAGGCTTCTTCAGTCAAGTACAGGAAAGGTTGATAGAAGCAGAAGATACTTGAAGACGATGTAATCAGTCCATCACCCTTAAAGTTTTGAGGTGGTCAGTCCCTCAGTCTGTTTCATACTATGGAACAATGCTCTTCTCCAGACTGAGGGACTGACCACCTCAAAACTTTAAGGGTGATGGACTGATTACATCGTCTTCAAGTATCTTCTGCTTCTATCAACCTTTCCTGTACTTGACTGAAGAAGCCTACTGTGTAGGCGAAACGTTTCACAATAAAGATACCTAACTGTTGCATATGTGTCTTACCTAACAACCTGTCGGTATTTTATACCATTTTAATGAAAAAAGTTAATAAATTAGTTAGACAAGACCGGCCTCTTGTGAATCCATGATGGAGCTTAGTCAGCCATTAAGATGGAGCTTAGTCAGCCATTTGATGGAGCTTAGTCAGCCATTAACGAGTGTATTCAATGCGTCCATCCTTACCAGTGTTGTGCCAGAGATGTGGAAGATGGCTAATGTGGTTCCTATATTCAAATCAGGGGATAAGTCCACTCCTTCAAATTACCGTCCAATAAGCCTGACATCTATAGTGGGAAAGTTATTAGAATCAATTATAGCTGACATTATCAGAAGTCACCTTGAAGAACATAACTTGATAAATGAATCTCAGCATGGATTCACGAGAGGTCGTTCCTGCCTGACAAACTTACTGACGTTCTTCAATAGAACATTTGAGGCAGTTGACAGTGATAAGGAATATGATATTGTTTATTTGGATTTTAGTAAAGCCTTCGACAGAGTACCTCACAAGAGACTCTTAAGAAAAGTGGCAGCTCATGGTATAGGAGGTAAAGTTCTAGCATGGATTGAGGCATGGCTTACCAATAGAAAGCAGTGAACATCAAAATGGTATACAATACCGACAGGTTGTTAGGTAAGACACATATGCAACAGTTAGACAACTTTATTCCGAAACGTTTCGCCTACACAGTAGGCTTCTTCAGTCGAATACAGAAAGTAGGCAGGAACAGTAGAGATGTGAAGACGATGTAATCAGTCCATCACCCTTGAAGTCGTAGAATTTGAGGTTGTCAGTCCCTCGGCCTGGAGAAGTTCAGTTCCATAGTCAGGAACTATCTGAAGATCAAGCGACAGTGCGGAGACTTAAATACTGTCGGGTAGTAGTAGAGGCCACTGAGAGGTCATGTCCCTCTCAGATCCAACACTTCTCACTTGAAAAGCTTGTCCAAGGTGTTTTCTGTACCAAGATGCCATGTGTTGCAGTGTCTGACAAGATGAACATCAAAATGGTATACAATACCGACAGGTTGTTAGGTAAGACACATATGCAACAGTTAGACAACTTTATTCCGAAACGTTTCGCCTACACAGTAGGCTTCTTCAGTCGAATACAGAAAGTAGGCAGGAACAGTAGAGATGTGAAGACGATGTAATCAGTCCATCACCCTTAAAGTCGTAGAATTTGAGGTTGTCAGTCCCTCGGCCTGGAGAAGTTCAGTTCCATAGTCAGGAACTATCTGAAGATCAAGCAAAGCAAAGCAAAGCAAACAAGTTTAGGTAAGATCCCAATGGGATGAGCGGGGAAGACGGGACAGATGAAGAATAGCTCTGGAGAGGAGTGTTCTTAGTAAGAGAAATAGAGCCAGGGCTTAACCCAGCAGCTAAGGCGATCGTGGGGCAGACTTGAGAACAGGAATAGCAGGGACTGTTGCATTGAACTTGTGGTAGTTGAAGTCTTGAATCTTGAGTAGCTGGCAGCAGGCTAGGTCACATCAGAGGGTAGAACACATATGGGAGTTATAGGAGTAACTGAGGAGGCAGGTTAGCAATGGAGCCATTTTCGAACTTTTTGAAGCTGCTTCTAGATAGGTGGTATAATTTAGCCTTGTTGCTGAAGGTGAAACGTAGAGGCTTGATGAACTCAAGAACTTGGGTGAGTGTGAAGTGAAGCGGTGATTCACATGCATACTTGACTGTTCCAGCACCGAGGCTTTTGTAGAGTTCAGTACAGGTCATGGTGTCAGTATTTGAAGGAGAAGTGTAAAAGGTAAGGTTTTCCCATGAGGGTTTACTGGAGTCGTCGTTATCTTCCTCTTCTGGAGTGGATTCACTGGGAGAATCTACAATGGTGGTAGCAGGTGACTGAGGTTCGACAGGAGCAGCTGTGAGGTGTAATGGTTGTGTAACAGCAGGCTGGGAGAGGTGGGAGACGGTGGTTGAGGCAACTTGATCAACGTTGTCAGCGGTGGAAGTGGTTATAGAAGTTACAGGAGCAGTTGCTTGGGCAGGAGACAGGTCTGCAGGTGCAGTAAAGTTCAGGACGTTGGGAAGGATCTTGAGGATGTCTTCTGAAGGTGTGGAGTCCGGAAAATTGAAGGCAGGCATGTTGTTCAGACGGAATAGTTCGTTAATAGTGGTGTTGAAAGTGCCGGGGTTTGCTGCGTTTGCAAGGTGTGCATACACCATGCAGTACAGCACCTTGGAAGGAGCACCGTCGGGGAGTGGAGAGAGGGAGTTGCTGGGCGATGGTGCCTGTAGATTAGCGTGTAGAGTCTTGATGGTGTCGGTTTGTGGTTTGGTTATTGCAGCATATGTCGGTGAATTGGAGGTGTTCTTCAGAACTTTAGTTTTCTTCAATATGATTTCTTTCCTGAGTGGGCACTTAGCTGCAAGGGTATGATGATTACCCTTGCAGTTAAGACATGTTGGTGCTGTAGTAATGGTGCAGGATCTGAAATCGTGTCCATCATTCCCACATTTTGAACAAAACTTCTTATTCTTGATGGGGCAGTCCTTGGTGGTGTGATTATAGGAGTAGCAGGTCCAGCAGTGGGAGATGTATGTGAAACGTTCTTGTTCTATATGACTTGGGTGAATGTGGTAATATGAGATGGCCAGACCGTCAGAGAGAGCTTGGGCAGCCATGGAGATGTCTGAGAATGTAATCTTTAGCATAGATGAGGCGTTGGGGATCTTTGAGATGCTGTCTACCGAGGCCCACGTGTTTTGTTCCTCAATAGATGTCTTCAGTGCTTCAGTAGAGAGAGAGGTGACGATATTGTCAAGTCTTTTCACAAAGACCGAACGTTTCGACTTCAAGAATGGAGACGGGGATAGAGTGAATTGTTGTGTTTGTAGGGTCCTGATTGAAGAGTCGTCCATTAGTTTTAGTGCTTCCGTGTCATCTGTGCAGACGACAATGAAGGAGTCTTTCAGAGAGTGGATTGCCGTAAATTTGACCTGCAGGCAGGTCCTAACGACGGTAGCTAAAGCTAACTTCGAGGAGTCATTTATTGCACCATTCACAGGCTTGATTTTCACACGATTCGACAGCATTGTGAAAAGGATATCACGTTTGTAGAATATAAATTCTACACCCCGACAGGGTCGAAGAGAGGCTTCTTGCAGTTGCCTCTCACTACTACTACTACTACTACTACTACTACTACCACTACCCTGCACCTCTCCTTCCGACAGTATTTAAGTCTCCGCACTGTCGCTTGATCTTCAGATAGTTCCTGACTATGGAACTGAACTTCTCCAGGCCGAGGGACTGACAACCTCAAATTCTACGACTTTAAGGGTGATGGACTGATTACATCGTCTTCACATCTCTACTGTTCCTGCCTACTTTCTGTATTCGACTGAAGAAGCCTACTGTGTAGGCGAAACGTTTCGGAATAAAGTTGTCTAACTGTTGCATATGTGTCTTACCTAACAAGTGACTATGATGTTACATAATTTATCTTCTTCTGGCCCACTATAAAAATTAATTACCGGAACACTACTAGTGTCTTCCTGTGTAAAAACCGAGAGAAAATAATTATTTAAAATCGAGCACATTTCATTCACTTTGTCAGTAAGATGCCCATAGTTATTTTTAAGGGGACCTATCTTATCTCTGACTTTTGTTCTATATACCTGGAAAAAACTTTTTTGAACATTAAAATGGTATAAAATACCGAAAAAACTTTTTTGTTTATAATATATATCAATGATCTTGATGAAGGAATTACTAGTGATATGAGCAAATTCGCCGATGACACGAAGATAGGTAGGATAATTGATTCAAACGTAGATGTTAGGGAACTTCAGGAGGATTTAGACAAACTCTACTCTTGGTCAGAAAAGTGGCAGATGCAGTTCAATGTAGATAAATGCAAGGTTCTGAAGCTCGGGAGTGTCCATAACCCTAGCACTTATAAGTTAAATAATGTAGAACTTAACCATACAGATTGCGAAAAGGACTTGGGGGTTATGGTAAGCAGCAACCTTAAACCAAGACAGCAATGAACATTAAAATGGTATAAAATACCGACAGGTTGTTAGGTAAGACACATATGCAACAGTTAGGTATCTTTATTGTGAAACGTTTCGCCTACACAGTAGGCTTCTTCAGTCAAGTACAGAAAAGTTGCTTCTATCAACTTTTCTGTACTTGACTGAAGAAGCCTACTGTGTAGGCGAAACGTTTCACAATAAAGATACCTAACTGTTGCATATGTGTCTTACCTAACAAGACAGCAATGCCTAAGCGTACGTAATAAGGCAAATAGATTACTGGGATTTATAAGAACATAAGAACATAAGAACATAAGAATGTAGGAACACTGCAGAAGGCCTACTGGCCCATACGAGGCAGGTCCTTATCAAAACGACATCTACCTAAAGCTACTCAAGAAACAACTCCCGCACCCCCCAACACCAATCAAACCCAGCCCCTCCCGCTCATATATTTGTCCAGTCTCTTCTTAAAGCTACCCAAGGTCCTAGCCTCTATCACCCCACTGGGAAGACTGTTCCACGCATCTACAACTCTGTTAGAAAACCAGTACTTACCTATGTCCTTTCTAAATCTAAATTTATCCAACTTAAATCCATTATTCCTGGTTCTTACCTGGTTCGACACCCTCAGTACTTTATTAATGTCTCCCTTGTTTATGCCCGTCATCCACTTATACACTTCAATGATATCTCCCCTCATTCTACGCCTCTCCAGAGAGTGGAGATTTAAGGCTTTAAGTCTATCTTCATACGGGAGGTTCCTTACACAGTAAATCATTTTAGTCATTCTTCTCTGTATGTTCTCTAATGAGTCTATGTCCATCCTGTAGTAAGGGGACCAAAACTGAGCAGCATAATCTAAATGAGGCCTCACTAGTGATGTATAGAGCTGTAAAATAACTTTTGGACTTCTGTTACTTATACTTCTTGAGATAAATCCAAGTAATCTGTTGGCCTTGTTGCGCACACTGAGGCACTGCTGTCTTGGCTTTAGATTTCTGCTTACCATGACTCCCAAGTCTTTTTCACATTCTGTATGACCAAGCTCTACTTCACCTAGATTATAGCTTCGAGGGTTATTTTCATTACCAAGGGCAAGTACCTTACACTTATCCACATTAAACTTCATCTGCCATTTCTCAGACCAAGACATTAATTTGTTCAAATCGTCCTGGAGTTCATTGATATCCTCCTCAGAGTGAATTATACGGCCTATCTTTGTATCATCAGCAAACTTACTCATGTCACTAGTAATCCCTTCATCAAGGTCATTAATGTAAGGCAATATAAACACAAATGCAGTATAATGTGATCCTTTATTGACTACGTTTCGCCCACACAGTGGGCTTTTTCAAGTCACAAACAGAACTACCTGGGGTGGAAGGAACGCGAGTATTTATAGTCCGGCTGAGGTCAGGTGAAGAATGCTGCATCTGATGATGTACCGAGTTGGGTTGTAGAGTCTAAAAACTTGGGTAGCTTGGAAAGGAGACTGGACAAGTTTGTGAGCAGACCTTCTACAGTGTTCTTATGTGGGATAGCGATGAAGAAGTTTCTTGGCAAGTGGTTCAGCTATGTTATAGAAGCCACTATTCTGGTTGAAGTTGTCGGATATAGAAATAAGTGATGATTCCAGGATTCTTCGGTATTGAGTGTTGTCTTCTGTGGCGATAAGTCTTGAGTTTCTGTAGTTTATCAAGTGGTTGTGTGAATTACGGTGTTGTACGCAGGCATTCCTTGTGTCGTCAGACCTGCTTGCGTATTGGTGTTCTGAAATACGTGTTTGGAGGTCCCTTGATGTTTCGCCCACGTATAACTTGTTGCAGTCATTACAAGGGATTATGTATACCCCTGCAGAGGATGGAGGCTTGTCCTGCCTACTACTGGTGATGTCCTTGATGGTCGTGGTTGTGGAGGTAGATACTTGGAATGATGTTTTGGCAAAGATGTTGGAAACATGTTTGGCAATGGAGTTGGTGGGAAGGACTATGTATCTCTTCTCGGCAGTGTCTTCTCTGGGTGTGTTGAAGATGTTTAGTGCTCGCCGTCTGCAGTCTCTGATGAAGTGACGAGGATAGTGGAGTTTGGAAAATACCTGTTCAATTATAGTGCATTCTTCCTCAAGGAACTCGTTGCTGCAGATTCTGAGTGCACGCAGGAAGAAGCCTATAATTACACCACGTTTGGTTTTGGTGTCGTGGTGAGAGTAGAAGTGGAGAAGATCGTTTTGGTTGGTGGGTTTTCGATAGACTTTAAAACGAAGTTCGTGGTCAGCTTTGCAGAGTAGAACATCAAGGAAAGGAAGAGTGTTGTCGACCTCTTCTTCAAGTGTGAACTGGATTGAAGGCTCGACCTGGTTGAGCTTGTCTTGGAGAGCTTGAACGTTGAAGCGTTTAGGAGTTATGAGGAGAATGTCGTCAACATAACGGAGCCAGGTGACAGACGAAGGAATAATGGTGGAGAAACGTTCGGCTTCTAGATGTTCCATGTATAGGTTCGCTAGGACTGCACTGAGTGGCGAACCCATGGGTAGTCCAAAAGTCTGCTGAAAGAGGTGATTTTCAAAAGAGAAACACGTAAAGCCAACACATAGTTCAACCAGGTCGATGAAGTCGCTGGCTGGAATGGGAAGATCAAGTGAATCGTCAATTTTCTTGCGCAAGAGATCGATGGCTTGTTTAGTAGGTACTTTAGTGAATAGGGAAGTCACGTCAAGGCTGGAAAGTTTCTTGTTCCTGATGTTGATGTTGCGAATGCGATTGAGAAGATCACCTGAGTGTTTGAGATGTGCTGGACTGATAGTGCCCAAGAGTTTCGAGAGGTGTTTGGCGAGAATTCCTGAGAGCTTGTGGGGAGCACTGCCTATTCCCGAGGATATGGGCCTCAGTGGGATACCAGGCTTGTGAGTCTTTGGCAGGCCGTACATTCTGGCAGGTCTGGGGTTGCTGGGCATGGTGTGCAGAAGTTTCTTCCCTTGTTCTGAGCTCCTCAGAATGCGGCGAGTCCTTTGAAGAAAAGTTTTAGTAAGGTTGTCCACTTGGTTAGTTGTGAGAGGTTTGTAGGTATCTGGGTCATTAAGTAGATTGAGCATTTTGTTCCTGTAGGTATCGATTCACTTGATCTTCCCATTCCAGCCAGCGACTTCATCGACCTGGTTGAACTATGTGTTGGCTTTACGTGTTTCTCTTTTGAAAATCACCTCTTTCAGCAGACTTTTGGACTACCCATGGGTTCGCCACTCAGTGCAGTCCTAGCGAACCTATACATGGAACATCTAGAAGCCGAACGTTTCTCCACCATTATTCCTTCGTCTGTCACCTGGCTCCGTTATGTTGACGACATTCTCCTCATAACTCCTAAACGCTTCAACGTTCAAGCTCTCCAAGACAAGCTCAACCAGGTCGAGCCTTCAATCCAGTTCACACTTGAAGAAGAGGTCGACAACACTCTTCCTTTCCTTGATGTTCTACTCTGCAAAGCTGACCACGAACTTCGTTTTAAAGTCTATCGAAAACCCACCAACCAAAACGATCTTCTCCACTTCTACTCTCACCACGACACCAAAACCAAACGTGGTGTAATTATAGGCTTCTTCCTGCGTGCACTCAGAATCTGCAGCAACGAGTTCCTTGAGGAAGAATGCACTATAATTGAACAGGTATTTTCCAAACTCCACTATCCTCGTCACTTCATCAGAGACTGCAGACGGCGAGCACTAAACATCTTCAACACACCCAGAGAAGACACTGCCGAGAAGAGATACATAGTCCTTCCCACCAACTCCATTGCCAAACATGTTTCCAACATCTTTGCCAAAACATCATTCCAAGTATCTACCTCCACAACCACGACCATCAAGGACATCACCAGTAGTAGGCAGGACAAGCCTCCATCCTCTGCAGGGGTATACATAATCCCTTGTAATGACTGCAACAAGTTATACGTGGGCGAAACATCAAGGGACCTCCAAACACGTATTTCAGAACACCAATACGCAAGCAGGTCTGACGACACAAGGAATGCCTGCGTACAACACCGTAATTCACACAACCACTTGATAAACTACAGAAACTCAAGACTTATCGCCACAGAAGACAACACTCAATACCGAAGAATCCTGGAATCATCACTTATTTCTATATCCGACAACTTCAACCAGAATAGTGGCTTCTATAACATAGCTGAACCACTTGCCAAGAAACTTCTTCATCGCTATCCCACATAAGAACACTGTAGAAGGTCTGCTCACAAACTTGTCCAGTCTCCTTTCCAAGCTACCCAAGTTTTTAGACTCTACAACCCAACTCGGTACATCATCAGATGCAGCATTCTTCACCTGACCTCAGCCGGACTATAAATACTCGCGTTCCTTCCACCCCAGGTAGTTCTGTTTGTGACTTGAAAAAGCCCACTGTGTGGGCGAAACGTAGTCAATAAAGGATCACATTATACTGCATTTGTGTTTATATTGCCATTGTGTCGGTATTTTATACCATTTATTTCCAGAACCCCTTTGGATTAGTCTTTGATTCATTAGCAACTCTAATTTCATAGTCACGTTTAGCCTTTCTAATCGCCTTTTTTACTTCTCTTTTAAGCTGAACATATTGGTCAGTAAGGTTAACCTCTCCTCTTCTGATGCGCCTATAAATTCCCCTTTTCTCCCCTAATAGATGCTTTAGCCTCCTGTTAACCCATTTGGGATCGTTATTATTAGACCTAATTTCTCTCTGGGGAATGTATATACTCTGGGCACTGTGTACATTATTAAGAAAACAATCATAAAAGCAGATCCCTTCATATTCATAAGTATGATTATCGTCAATAAAATCATTAGCTAGATAACCCCAATCAAGATTAGACAGATGTTCCCTAAGTCCATTATAATCGGCAGAACGAAAATCGGGGATTTTTACTGTATTATCATTATTCTTGCATTCCCAATTAATGCTAAAGGTGATGGATTTGTGATCACTTGCGCCAAGCTCTTCAGTGATCTCCAGATTATTCACGAGTGTTTCCTTATTTGACAAGACTAGGTCTAGCAAATTATTACCCCTGGTAGGTTCAGTTACACTCTGTTTCAGAAAACAGTCCTGAACTGTTTCCATGAAGTCACTGGACTCTAGATTACCTGTCAAAGAATTCCAGTCAATTTGGCTAAAGTTAAAGTCCCCTACTATGACTACGTTACTGTGTCCAGAAGCCCTAACAATTTCGTCCCAAAGAAGTCTCCCTCTATCGTGATCCAAGCCTGGAGGTCGGTATATTACACCTAGAATTAGTTTTTCTTGACCCTCCACGAACTCTACCCAAACAGACTCTGTTACTGCTCCATCTATTTTTATACCTGTTTTTATGCAACAATTAATATTTTCTCGAACATACAATGCAACTCCTCCCCCCTTCCCATTACATCTATCCACATTGAATAACTTAAATCCCTGAATATTACACTCAGCAGTCATATCCCGACTCTTTAAATCATACCACGTTTCAGTTAATGCAATGATATCAAAGTTCCCAGCACATGCTACCAAACGTAGTTCATTAATTTTATTTCTTGCACTTCGACTGTTAGCATAAAATACCATCATATGTTTTTTCTTCTGCACATTTTTCCTATTCATCTTTGTTTTTACACAATTTCTGAAATTATCATTACCCAGAGTTACTCCATGACAGTTACTATTAAGATTCTTAATATCAGAGCATAAGTCAATATATCCATACTCATTATTAATCATTTCTAAACCCATACCTCTAACTAATCCTAGTTTAAAGTCCTAACAACCCCCTCAACTGAGTTAGCAAGAAAACCCACACCTGCCCTGGATAAGTGAACCCCATCCCTGGCATACATGTCATTTCGGCCATAGAAGTTGTCCCAGTTGTCAATGAATGGTACTGCATTATCCTTACAGTGTTTATCCAGCCAACAATTAATACCAATTGCTCTGGACAACCATTCATTACCAACACCTCTTCTTGGCAAAATGCCACATATAACAGGGCGCCCCCCCTTCTTCCTAATCATGTCTATAGCTGTCCTGAACTTTCTAACTAAATCCTCACTTCTACGCTTGCCTACATCATTGCCTCCAGCACTGAGGCAAATAATAGGATTGATCCCATTACCGTTCATGATGTTGTCAAGCCGGCTAACAATGTCCTCCATCCCAGCCCCAGGAAAGCATACCCTTTGTCTCCTACTCCTGTCCTTCAAGCAGAATGCCCTATCCATGTATCTAACCTGGCTATCCCCAACAACAACAATATTCTTACCTTCCTTGTTGTCGTTCGTCGTGACGATCCCAGTAGTAGACTCACATTCGTCGGGTAGCACCGAGAATGCGTTGGAGGTTTCCACGGGAGTTTCCACAGCAGTCTCTTTCTTCTTCATCGTTTCTGGCTTTCCATTCGTCTTCTTGATCGTCAACTTCGTCGTCCCCTGCTGTCCAGCCACTGACCACGATCCCTTCTTGACCGGTGACGTGTACTTAGCTCAGTGGTGACGTGTACTTAGCTCTGTGAAGACCTGTTTGTGTGCTCTCTGTGAATCTGAACCAGGATGCCCTCTCTTGAGCAGCTTTACCAGCAGCTGAGAGAAGAGCTCAGAGTTGCTAAGATGGAGATACGGCGATTAACGGAGGAGAACAAGAGGATTCGTAGTAATCCTCCTGTTGTGAGTCCCCAGGTTAAGAGGGGAGCTTGGTCAGTGGCCGGGCAACATGGAACCAAGCTGAAGATCAAGAAAACGGTTGGAGAGGCAGAAACAACGAGAAACCAGAAGACTACCGTGGAAACTTCCAACTCATTCTCGGTGCTACCTGACGAATGTGAGTGTTCTACTGGGAATGCCACAACGAGCACCAAGGAAGCATTGGCAGACGTGAGTGAGACATCCCTAGAAACCCCAACGAAGACCATCGAGAACGTCTTGACGAATTCTACAAGTGGTGTAATGCTACCTGGCGAATGTGAGTCGACTACTCGGAGCATCACGACGGACGACGCCAAGGAAGGTAAAAACATTGTTGTTGTTGGGGATAGCCAGATTAGGTACATGGATAGGGCATTCTGTTTGAAGGATAGGAGTAGGAGGCAGAGAGTGTGTTTTCCTGGGGCTGGGATGAAGGATATTGTTAGCCGTCTGGATGACATCATGAGAGGTAATGGGAGCAATCCTATTATCTGTCTCAGTGCTGGAGGCAACGATGTTGGCAGACGTAGGAGTGAGGACCTGATTAGCAGGTATAGGTCAGCAATAGAGATAATTAGGAGGAAGGGTGGGAAACCTGTCATATGTGGCATTTTGCCAAGGAGAGGAGTTGGAAATGAATGGTTGTCCAGAGCAATTGGTGTCAATTGCTGGCTGGACAAATACTGTAAGGAAAATGCGGTAACATTCATTGACAACTGGGACCTCTTCTATGGCAGAAATGACATGTATGCCAGGGATGGGGTTCACTTATCTAGGTGTGGGGTGGGAGCACTGGCCAACGCAGTGGAGGGAGCTGTTAGGTCTTTAAACTAGGAATAGTTAGTGGTATGGGTTTTGGCGGGAAAACTGTGAAGTCGCAGGGTAGTAATATGAGTACTAGGAGAACTAGTAATAGGCAAAATGAGGTGGATATTGGAAAGCCAGTGGCACTAATTGACAAGGACAGTAATAGGTTTAGTGGAATAACAGAAAGGAGCAGGAAGGGTAAAGAGAGAGGAGGGTCATTAAATATTTATTACACAAATAGTCGCAGTGCTAGGAATAAGATGGACGAGTTGAGACTAGTTGCTAGTGCAGGTAACATAGATGTATTTGCCATTACTGAGACGTGGTTTAATTCAAAAAGTCGGGACATGCCTGCAGAATGTCACATTCAGGGTTTTAAATTGTTCCAAGTAGATAGAAGTATCGGGAAGGGGGGTGGGGTGGCATTGTATGTCCGAGATCGCTTGAACTGTTGCATAAAAACGGGTATTAAGTCTGAAGTAACACATACAGAGTCTGTTTGGATAGAATTTTCAGAGGGGCATGAAAAATTAATTTTAGGTGTGATATACCGTCCCCCAAATTTAGATAGGGACCAGGGGAGACTACTATGGGAGGAAATTGTTAGGGCCACAAGGCACGATAATGTAGTAATTCTAGGAGACTTTAACTTTAGTCATATTGATTGGAATTTCTTGACTGGGAATTTAGAATCATACGATTTCTTAGAAGTAGTTCAGGATTGTTTTTTGAAGCAGTTTGTGACAGAACCTACAAGGGGTAATAACCTGCTTGACTTAGTTCTGGCAAACAATGAATCCCTTGTTAATAATTTAGAAGTTTCAGAGGAACTGGGTGCTAGCGACCACAAATCAATTACATTTAGAATTGAATGGAAGTATGATAGTAGGGATAACTCAGTAACAGTCCCAGATTTTCGCTTAGCAGATTACGATGGGCTTAGAGAACACTTATCATCTGTTGACTGGGGTAACGAAGAGAGCTATCAATATGACAGTTTTCTGAACACAATACATGCTGCTCAAAGAACGTTTATCCCTTATAAGGAAATTAGATCAAATAGAAATGACCCAAAATGGATGAATAATAGGCTGAAATATCTACTAGGGCATAAGAAAGGAATTTATAGGCGTATCAAAAGAGGCGAGGGTCATCTTATGAATCAGTATATTGACATTAAGAGGGACATTAAAAAGGGGATAAGAAAAGCTAAAAGGGACTATGAAATTAAAGTTGCTAGGGATTCTAAAACTAACCCAAAAAGTTTTTTCCAGGTCTATAGAACAAAAGTCAGAGATAAGATAGGTCCCCTTAAAAATAACTATGGGCATCTTACTGACAAAGAGAATGAAATGTGCTCGATTTTAAATAATTATTTTCTCTCGGTTTTTACACAGGAAGACACTAATAATATTCCGGTAATTAATTTTTATAGTGGATCAGAAGAAGATAAATTATGTAACATCACAGTCACTAGTGAAATGGTTGTGAAGCAGATAGACCGACTGAAGCAAAATAAGTCACCGGGTCCTGATGAGGTTTTTTCAAGGGTTCTAAAGGAATGCAAAATGGAAGTCTGTGAACCATTAACTAATATTTTTAATTTATCTCTTCAAACAGGTGTAGTGTCTGATATGTGGAAGATGGCTAATGTAATTCCTATTTTTAAAACAGGGGACAAGTCGTTACCGTCAAATTACCGCCCAATAAGCCTGACCTCAATTGTAGGCAAATTACTAGAGTCAATTATAGCTGAGATTATAAGAAGCCATCTCGATAAGCATAGCTTGATTAATGATACTCAGCATGGATTCACAAGAGGCCGGTCTTGTCTAACTAATTTATTAACTTTCTTCAGTAAAGCTTTTGAGGCTGTTGACCACGATAAAGAATTTGATATTATTTACTTAGATTTTAGTAAGGCATTTGATAGAGTTCCGCACCAAAGACTGTTGAAGAAAGTAGCAGCTCATGGCATTGGGGGAAGGGTGCTCTCGTGGATCGAATCATGGCTCACAGACAGGAAGCAAAGAGTGTCCATAAATGGGGTTAAATCCGAGTGGGGATCAGTAACAAGTGGCGTTCCACAGGGATCAGTCTTGGGCCCGTTGTTGTTTATAATATATATCAATTTATATGGTATAATTGATTCTACAATATAAACACAAATGCACAAATGCAGTATAATGTGATCCTTTATTGACTACGTTTCGCCCACACAGTGGGCTTTTTCAAGTCACAAACAGAACTACCTGGGGTGGAAGGAACGCGAGTATTTATAGTCCGGCTGAGGTCAGGTGAAGAATGCTGCATCTGATGATGTACCGAGTTGGGTTGTAGAGTCTAAAAACTTGGGTAGCTTGGAAAGGAGACTGGACAAGTTTGTGAGCAGACCTTCTACAGTGTTCTTATGTGGGATAGCGATGAAGAAGTTTCTTGGCAAGTGGTTCAGCTATGTTATAGAAGCCACTATTCTGGTTGAAGTTGTCGGATATAGAAATAAGTGATGATTCCAGGATTCTTCGGTATTGAGTGTTGTCTTCTGTGGCGATAAGTCTTGAGTTTCTGTAGTTTATCAAGTGGTTGTGTGAATTACGGTGTTGTACGCAGGCATTCCTTGTGTCGTCAGACCTGCTTGCGTATTGGTGTTCTGAAATACGTGTTTGGAGGTCCCTTGATGTTTCGCCCACGTATAACTTGTTGCAGTCATTACAAGGGATTATGTATACCCCTGCAGAGGATGGAGGCTTGTCCTGCCTACTACTGGTGATGTCCTTGATGGTCGTGGTTGTGGAGGTAGATACTTGGAATGATGTTTTGGCAAAGATGTTGGAAACATGTTTGGCAATGGAGTTGGTGGGAAGGACTATGTATCTCTTCTCGGCAGTGTCTTCTCTGGGTGTGTTGAAGATGTTTAGTGCTCGCCGTCTGCAGTCTCTGATGAAGTGACGAGGATAGTGGAGTTTGGAAAATACCTGTTCAATTATAGTGCATTCTTCCTCAAGGAACTCGTTGCTGCAGATTCTGAGTGCACGCAGGAAGAAGCCTATAATTACACCACGTTTGGTTTTGGTGTCGTGGTGAGAGTAGAAGTGGAGAAGATCGTTTTGGTTGGTGGGTTTTCGATAGACTTTAAAACGAAGTTCGTGGTCAGCTTTGCAGAGTAGAACATCAAGGAAAGGAAGAGTGTTGTCGACCTCTTCTTCAAGCTTGAACGTTGAAGCGTTTAGGAGTTATGAGGAGAATGTCGTCAACATAACGGAGCCAGGTGACAGACGAAGGAATAATGGTGGAGAAACGTTCGGCTTCTAGATGTTCCATGTATAGGTTCGCTAGGACTGCACTGAGTGGCGAACCCATGGGTAGTCCAAAAGTCTGCTGAAAGAGGTGATTTTCGAAAGAGAAACACGTAAAGCCAACACATAGTTCAACAAGGTCGATGAAATCGCTGGCTGGAATGGGAAGATCAAGTGAATCGTCAATTTTCCTGCGCAAGAGATCGATGGCTTGTGTAGTAGGTACTTTGGTGAATAGGGAAGTCACGTCAAGGCTGGAAAGTTTCTTGTTCCTGATGTTGATGTTGCGAATGCGATTGAGAAGATCACCTGAGTGTTTGAGATGTGCTGGACTGATAGTGCCCAAGAGTTTAGAGAGGTGTTTGGCGAGAATTCATATGCCTATTCCCGAGGATATGGGCGGGAATAGGCAGTGCTCCCCACCAGCTCTCAGGAATTCTCGCCAAACACCTCTCTAAACTCTTGGGCACTATCAGTCCAGCACATCTCAAACACTCAGGTGATCTTCTCAATCGCATTCGCAACATCAACATCAGGAACAAGAAACTTTCCAGCCTTGACGTGACTTCCCTATTCACCAAAGTACCTACTAAACAAGCCATCGATCTCTTGCGCAGGAAAATTGACGATTCACTTGATCTTCCCATTCCAGCCAGCGATTTCATCGACCTTGTTGAACTATGTGTTGGCTTTACGTGTTTCTCTTTCGAAAATCACCTCTTTCAGCAGACTTTTGGACTACCCATGGGTTCGCCACTCAGTGCAGTCCTGGCGAACCTATACATGGAACATCTAGAAGCCGAACGTTTCTCCACCATTATTCCTTCGTCTGTCACCTGGCTCCGTTATGTTGACGACATTCTCCTCATAACTCCTAAACGCTTCAACGTTCAAGCTCTCCAAGACAAGCTCAACCAGGTCGAGCCTTCAATCCAGTTCACACTTGAAGAAGAGGTCGACAACACTCTTCCTTTCCTTGATGTTCTACTCTGCAAAGCTGACCACGAACTTCGTTTTAAAGTCTATCGAAAACCCACCAACCAAAACGATCTTCTCCACTTCTACTCTCACCACGACACCAAAACCAAACGTGGTGTAATTATAGGCTTCTTCCTGCGTGCACTCAGAATCTGCAGCAACGAGTTCCTTGAGGAAGAATGCACTATAATTGAACAGGTATTTTCCAAACTCCACTATCCTCGTCACTTCATCAGAGACTGCAGACGGCGAGCACTAAACATCTTCAACACACCCAGAGAAGACACTGCCGAGAAGAGATACATAGTCCTTCCCACCAACTCCATTGCCAAACATGTTTCCAACATCTTTGCCAAAACATCATTCCAAGTATCTACCTCCACAACCACGACCATCAAGGACATCACCAGTAGTAGGCAGGACAAGCCTCCATCCTCTGCAGGGGTATACATAATCCCTTGTAATGACTGCAACAAGTTATACGTGGGCGAAACATCAAGGGACCTCCAAACACGTATTTCAGAACACCAATACGCAAGCAGGTCTGACGACACAAGGAATGCCTGCGTACAACACCGTAATTCACACAACCACTTGATAAACTACAGAAACTCAAGACTTATCGCCACAGAAGACAACACTCAATACCGAAGAATCCTGGAATCATCACTTATTTCTATATCCGACAACTTCAACCAGAATAGTGGCTTCTATAACATAGCTGAACCACTTGCCAAGAAACTTCTTCATCGCTATCCCACATAAGAACACTGTAGAAGGTCTGCTCACAAACTTGTCCAGTCTCCTTTCCAAGCTACCCAAGTTTTTAGACTCTACAACCCAACTCGGTACATCATCAGATGCAGCATTCTTCACCTGACCTCAGCCGGACTATAAATACTCGCGTTCCTTCCACCCCAGGTAGTTCTGTTTGTGACTTGAAAAAGCCCACTGTGTGGGCGAAACGTAGTCAATAAAGGATCACATTATACTGCATTTGTGTTTATATTGCGCATATAGGTGCCTAGCAAAACTAAGAACAGCATTCCACCATCTTAACAAGGAATCGTTCAGGACCCTGTACACTGTGTACATTAGGCCCATATTGGAGTATGCGGCACCAGTTTGGAACCCACATCTAGCCAAGCACGTAAAGAAACTAGAGAAAGTGCAAAGGTTTGCAACAAGACTAGTCCCAGAGTTAAGGGGTATGTCCTACGAGGAGAGGTTAAGGGAAATCGACCTGACGACACTGGAGGACAGGAGAGATAGGGGGGACATGATAACGACATATAAAATACTGAGAGGAATTGACAAGGTGGACAGAGACAGAATGTTCCAGAGATGGGACACAGCAACAAGGGGACACAGTTGGAAGTTGAAGACACAGATGAATCACAGGGATGTTAGGAAGTATTTCTTCAGTCACAGAGTAGTCAGGAAGTGGAATAGTTTGGGAAGCGATGTAGTGGAGGCAGGATCCATACATAGCTTTAAGCAGAGGTATGATAAAGCTCATGGTTCAGGGAGAGTGACCCAGTAGCGACCAGTGAAGAGGCGGGGCCAGGAGCTATGAATCGACCCCTGCAACCACAACTAGGTGAGTACAACTAGGCGAGTACACTGTACTCACCTATTTGTACTCACCTATTTGTGGTTGCAGGGGTCGATTCATAGCTCCTGGCCCCGCCTCTTCGCTGATTGCTACTAGGTCCTCTCTCTCCCTGCTCCATGAGCTTTATCATACCTCGCCTTAAAACTATGTATGGTTCCCGCCTCCACTACGTCACTTTCTAGGCTATTCCACGGCCTGACTACTCTATGACTGAAGAAATACTTCCTAACATCCCTTTGATTCATCTGAGTCTTCAACTTCCAATTGTGACCTCTTGTGTCTGTGTCCCATCTCTGGAACATCCCGTCTTTGTCCACCTTGTCTATTCCGCGCAGTATTTTATATGTCGTTATCATGTCTCCCCTGACCCTCCTGGCCTCCAGTGTCGTCAGGCCGATTTCCCTCAACCTTTCTTCGTAGGACAATCCCCGTAGCTCTGGGACTAGTCTTGTTGCAAACCTTTGCACTTTCTCTAATTTCTTGACGTGCTTGACTAGGTGTGGATTCCAAACTGGTGCTGCATACTCCAGTATGGGCCTGACGTAAATGGTATACAGAGTCTTGAACGAATCCTTACTGAGGTATCGGAACGCTATCCGTAGGTTTGCCAGGCGCCCGTATGCTGCAGCAGTTATCTGATTGATGTGCGCCTCAGGAGATATGCTCGGTGTTATACTCACCCCCAGATCTTTTTCCTTGAGTGAGGTTTGCAGTCTTTGGCCATCTAAACTATATTGTGTCTGCGGTCTTCTTTGCCCTTCCCCAATCTTCATGACTTTGCATTTGGCAGGGTTAAACTCAAGGAGCCAGTTGCTGGACCAGGCTTGTAGCCTGTCCAGGTCTCTTTGTAGTCCTGCCTGATCCTCATCCGATTTGATTCTTCTCATTAACTTCACATCATCTGCAAACAAGGACACTTCTGAGTCTATCCCTTCCGTTATGTCGTTCACATATACCAAGAACAGCACAGGTCCTAGGACTGACCCCTGTGGAACCCCGCTTGTCACAGGCGCCCACTCTGACACCTCGTCACGTACCATGACTCGTTGTTGCCTCCCTGTCAGGTATTCTCTGATCCATTGCAGTGCCTTTCCTGTTATGTGTGCCTGATCCTCTAGCTTTTGCAGTAACCTCTTGTGAGGAACTGTGTCGAAGGCCTTCTTGCAGTCCAAAAAAATGCAGTCGATCCACCCCTCTCTCTCTTGTCTTACTTCTGTCACCTTGTCATAAAACTCTAGTAGGTTTGTGACACAGGATTTTCCTTCCCTGAAACCGTGCTGGTTGTCAATTATACACTTGTTTCTTTCCAGGTGCTCCACCACTCTCCTCCTGATGATCTTCTCCATGACCTTGCATACTATACACGTTAGTGATACAGGTCTGTAGTTTAGTGCCTCATGTCTGTCTCCCTTTTTAAAAATTGGGACTACATTTGCCATCTTCCATACCTCAGGGAGTTGCCCAGTTTCAAATGATGTGTTGAAGATCTTTGTTAATGGCACACACAATATCTCTGCTCCCTCTTTAAGGACCCACGGAGAGATGTTGTCTGGTCCCACCGCCTTTGAGGTGTCAAGTTCGCATAGCAGCTTCTTCACCTCCTCCTTGGTTATATGTACCTCATCCAGCACTTGCTGGTGTACCCCCCTGTTCTGATTTCCTGGAGTCCTACTGGTTTCCACTGTAAATACTTCTTTAAATCTCGTGTTGAGCTCCTGACATACCTCTCGGTCGTTTCTTGTGAATTCCCCATCACCCTTCCTCAGTCTGATTACCTGGTCCTTGACTGTTGTTTTCCTCCTGATGTGGCTGTACAACAGCTTCGGGTCAGTCTTGACTTTCGATGCTATGTCATTTTCATATTGTCGCTGAGCCTCCCTTCTTATCTGTGCATATTCGTTTCTGGCTCTTCGGCTAATCTCTTTATTTTCCTGAGTTCTCTGTCTTCTGTACCTTTTCCATTCTCTAGTACACCTAGTTTTTGCCTCCCTACACCTTTGGGTGAACCAAGGACTCGTTCTGTTCTTCCCATTATTTCTGTTTCCCTTGGGAACAAACCTCTCCTCTGCCTCCTTGCATTTTGTTGCCACATAGTCCATCATTTCTTGTACTGGTTTTCCTGTCAGTTCCCTCTCCCACTGAATGTCTTGAAGGAAGTTCCTCATGCCTGAGTAGTTCCCCCTTTTGTAGTTTGGTTTTTCCCACCCTATTCCTGCTACTCTCTCCACTTGGAGCTCAACTATGTAGTCGAAGCACAGAACCACATGATCACTAGCTCCCAGGGGCCTTTCATACATGATATCCTCGATGTCCGAACTACTCAAGGTGAATACAAGGTCCAGTCTTGCTGGTTCATCCTCTCCTCTCTCTCTGGTAGTGTCTCTAACATGTTGATGCATGAGGTTTTCCAGTACCACATCCATCATCTTGGCTCTCCATGTTTCGGGACCCCCATGGGGCTCCAGGTTTTCCCAGTCAATCTCCTTGTGATTGAAATCACCCATAACTAGTAACTTTGCTCCCCCCATGTGTGCTCTCCTGGCCACCTCGGCTAGTGTGTCGACCATTGCTCTGTTGCTCTCATCGTATTCTTCTCTTGGCCTCCTGCAGTTCTGTGGTGGGTTGTACATTACTGCAATTATCACCTTATGTCCCTCAGACTGGATTGTTCCTACTAAGTAGTCCCTTTCGCCCGTGCCATCCATTCCTTCCATTTTCTCAAAACCCCACTGGTTTTTAATGAGCAGTGCAACTCCTCCTCCCCCTCTCCTCCCTCTGTCTTTCCTGAGGATTTGATATCCGGATGGAAAGATTGAATCTGTTATTATTCTGGTGAGTTTTGTTTCTGTGAGTGCTATTATGTCTGGGGATGTCTCCTTGACTCTTTC
>NW_027196568.1:0-86013 GCF_038502225.1 Cherax quadricarinatus | reverse complement strand
TAGTAGTCCTCCTGTTTCGAGTCCTCAGGTCAAGAAGGGATCGTGGTCAGTGGCTGGACAGCAGGGGACGACGAAGTTGACGATCAAGAAGACGAATGGAAAGTCAGAAACGATGAAGAAGAAAGAGAACTGCTGTGGAAACTCTTGTGGAAACCTCCAACGCATTCTCGGTACTACCCGACGAATGTGAGTCGACTACTGGGACCGTCACGATGAACGACAACAAGGAAGGTAAGAATATTGTTGTTGTTGGTGATAGCCAGGTTAGATACATGGATAGGGCATTCTGCTTGAAGGACAGGAGTAGGAGACTGAGGGTTTGCTTTCCTGGGGCTGGGATGGAGGACACTGTTAGCCGGCTTGACAACATCATGAACGGCAATGGGATCAATCCTATTATTTGCCTCAGTGCTGGAGGCAATGATGTAGGCAAGCGTAGAAGTGAGGATTTAGTTAGAAAGTTCAGGACAGCTATAGACATCATTAGGAAGAAGGGGGGGGGACGCCCTGTTATATGTGGCATTTTGCCAAGAAGAGGTGTTGGTAATGAATGGTTGTCCAGAGGAATTGGTATTAATTGTTGGCTGGATAAACACTGTAAGGATAATGCTGCACCATTCATTGACAACTGGGACAACTTCTATGGCCGAAATGACGTATGCCAGGGATGGGGTTCACTTATCCAGGGCAGGTGTGGGTTTTCTTGCTAACTTAGTTGAGGGGGTTGTTAGGACTTTAAACTAGGATTAGTTAGAGGTATGGGTTTAGAAATGATTAATAATGAGTATGGATATATTGACTTATGCTCTGATATTAAGAATCTTAATAGTAACTGTCATGGAGTAACTCTGGGTAATAATAATTTCAGAAATTGTGTAAAAACAAAGATGAATAGGAAAAATGTGCAGAAAAAAATACATATGATGGTATTTTATGCTAACAGTCGAAGTGCAAGACATAAAATTAATGAACTACGTTTGGTAGCATGTGCTGGGAACTTTGATATCATTGCATTAACTGAAACATGGTATGATTTAAGGAGTCGGGATATGACTGCTGAGTGTAATATTCAGGGATTTAAGTTGTTCAATGTGGATAGATGTGATGGGAAGGGGGGAGGAGTTGCATTATATGTTCGAGATAATATTAAATGTTGCATAAAAACAGGTATAAAAATAGATGGAGCAGTAACAGAATCTGTTTAAGTAGAGTTTGTAGAGGGTCAAGAAAAACTAATTCTAGGTGTAATATACCGACCTCCAGGCTTGGATCACGATAGAGGGAGACTTCTTTGGGACGAAATTGTTAGGGCTTCTAGACACAATAACACAGTCATAGTAGGGTACTTTAACTTTAGTCAAATTGACTGGAATTCTTTGACAGGTAATCTAGAGTCCAGTGTCTTTATGGTAACAGTTCAGGATTGTTTTCTGAAGCAGAGCGTAACAGAGCCTACCAGGGGTAATAATTTGCTAGACCTAGTCTTGTCAAATAAGGAAACACTCGTGAATAATCTGGAGATCACTGAAGTGCTTGGCGCAAGTGATCACAAGTCCATCACTTTTAGCATTACACTGGGAATGCAAGAATAATGATAATACAGTAAAAATCCCTGATTTCCGTTCTGCCGACTATAATGGACTTAGGGAACACCTGTCTAATCTTGATTGGGGTTATCTAGCTAATGATTTTATTGGCGATGATCATACTTATGAAGAGATCTGCTTTTATGATTTTTTTCTTAATAATGTACACAGTGCCCAGAGTATATACATTCCCCAGAGAGATATTAGGTCTAATAATAACGATCCCAAATGGGTTAACAGTAGGTTAAAGCATCTATTAGGGAAGAAAAGGGGAATTTACAGGCGCATCAGAAGAGGAGAGGTTAACCTTACTGACCAATATGTTCAGCTTAAAAGAGAAGTAAAAAAGGGAATTAGAAAGGCTAAACGTGACTATGAAATTAGAGTTGCTGGTGAATTAAAGACTAATCCAAAGGGGTTCTTTCAAGTGTATAGGACGAAGGTGAAGGAAAAAGTAGGACCTCTGAAAATTGGGAATGGACAGCTGACGGATAACGAACTGGAAATGTGTTCCTTATTTAACGACTATTTTTTGTCAGTTTTTACACAGGAAGATGTTAATGAGATTCCAGTAATTAACAATTATTTAGTTCCTGATGAATTTAAATTAACTAATATTACTGTCACGAGGGACATGGTTATTAAACAGATAGACAAACTGAAGCAAAATAAGTCCCCGGGACCCGATGAGATGTTTTCCAGGTACTTAAGGAATGCAAGATGGAGCTTAGTCAGCCATTAACGAGTGTGTTTAATGCGTCCATCCTTACCGGTGTTGTGCCAGAGTTGTGGAAGATGGCTAATGTGGTTCCTATATTCAAATCAGGGGATAAGTCCGCTCCTTCAAATTACCGTCCAATAAGCCTGACATCTATAGTGGGCAAGTTATTAGAATCAATTATAGCTGACATTATTAGAAGTCACATTGAAGAGCATAACTTGATAAATGAATCTCAGCATGGATTCACGAGAGGTCGTTCCTGCCTGACAAACTTACTGACGTTCTTCAATAGAACATTTGAGGCAGTTGACAGTGATAAGGAATATGATATTTGTAGATGAATGGTTCAGAGAACCGACATGTTGATAAATTAGACACATGTGCAACTCTTGGGTATCTTTATTGAGGAAACGTTTCGCCACACAGTGGCTTCATCAGTCCATACAAAGGAGAATCTTGAAGAACAGGAGTAGAATGAGGTAATCAGTCCCTCAACCTTGAGTCGATGTGGTCAGTCCATCAATCTTGAATAGAATACGGCATATGAGCGGAGAAGGAGCTTATAAACCATTGGTAGGAGAGGTGCAGCAGTCATAGGCGGTGTCACACTGTTCAATGTGGAAGTAGGTCGTGCCCAAGAATTAGGCAAGCGAAGAATTCCCAAGTATTAAGATCCCAAGAAGTTGCAGTGTCTGACAGGTTTGTAGATGAATGGTTCAGAGAACCGACATGTTGATAAATTAGACACATGTGCAACTCTTGGGTATCTTTATTTAGGAAACGTTTCGCCACACAGTGGCTTCATCAGTCCATACAAAGGAGAATCTTGAAGAACAGGAGTAGAATGAGGTAATCAGTCCCTCAACCTCATTCTACTCCCGTTCAAGATTCTCCTTCGTATGGACTGATGAAGCCACTGTGTGGCGAAACGTTTCCTCAATAAAGATACCCAAGAGTGACGAATATGATATTGTTTATCTGGATTTTAGTAAAGCCTTCGATAGAGTACCTCACAATAGACTCTTAAGAAAAGTGGCAGCTCATGGTATAGGAGGTAAAGTTCTAGCATGGATAGAGGCAGGGCTTACCAATAGAAAGCAGAGAGTTACCATTAATGGAGTGAAATCTGAATGGGGATTAGTCACTAGTGGCGTTCCACAAGGATCAGTTTTGGGCCCTCTCTTGTTCATAATTTACATTAATGACCTTGATGAAGGGATTACGAGTGACATGAGTAAGTTTGCTGATGATACAAAGATAGGCCGTATAATTCACTCTGAGGAGGATAGCAATGTACTCCAGGAGGATTTGGACAAATTAATGTCCTGGTCTGAAAAATGGCAGGTGAAGTTCAATGTGGATAAGTGTAAAGTACTTGCCCTTGGTAATGAAAATAACCCTCGAAGCTATAATCTAGGTGAAGTAGAGCTTGATCATACAGAATGTGAAAAGGACTTGGGAGTCATGGTGAGCAGAAATCTAAAGCCAAAACAGCAGTGCCTTAGTGTGCGCAACAAGGCCAACAGATTACTTGGATTTATCTCAAGAAGTATAAGTAACAGAAGTCCAAAAGTTATTTTACAGCTCTATACATCACTAGTGAGGCCTCATTTAGATTATGCTGCTCAGTTTTGGTCCCCTTACTACAGGATGGATATAGACTCATTAGATAACATACAGAGAAGAATGACTAAAATGATTTACTGTGTAAGGAACCTCCCGTATGAAGATAGACTTAAAGCCTTAAATCTCCACTCTCTGGAGAGGCGTAGAATGAAGGGAGATATCATTGAAGTGTCTATCAGGGGCTTGAATGGGAATAACACACCGTGACTACTGTCAGGGTGGCTGAAGTGGGAATAACACCACCGTGACTACTGTCACGGAGGCTGGAGTGGCAATAACACCACCGTGACTACTGTCAGGAAGGCTGGAGTGGCAATCACACCACTGTGACTACTGTCAGGGAGGCTGGAGTGGTAATCACACCACCGTGACTACTGTCAGGGAGGCTGGAGTGGTAATAACACCACCGTGACTACTGTCAGGGAGGCTGGAGTGGGAATAACACCACCGTGACTACTGTCAGGGAGGCTGGAGTGGTAATAACACCACCGTGATTACTGTCATGGAGGCTGGAGTGGTAATCACTCCACCGTGACCACTGTCAGGGAGGCTGGAGTGGGAATAACACCACCGTGACTACTGTCATGGAGGCTGGAGTGGGAATAACGCCACCGTGACTACTGTCAGGGTGGCTGGAGTGGGAATAACACCACCGTGACTACTGTCAGGGAGGCTGGAGTGGGAATAACACCACCGTGACTACTATCAGGGGCTGGAGTGGAATAACACCACCGTGACTACTATCAGGGGCTGGATTAGAATAACACCACCGTGACTTCCATCAGGGGCTGGAGTGGAATAACACCACCGTAACTACTATCAGGGTCTGGATTGGAATAACACCAACGTGACTACTATCAGGGGCTTGAGTGGAATAACACCACCGTGACTACTATCAGGGACTGGAATGGGAATAACACACCGTGACTACTGTCAGGGTGGCTGAAGTGGGAATAACACCACCGTGGCTACTGTCACGAAGGCTGGAGTGGCAATAACACAACCGTGACTGTCAGGGAGGCTGGAGTGGCAATCGCACCACTGTGACTACTGTCAGGGAGGCTGGAGAGGTAATCACACCACCGTGACTACTGTCAGGGAGGCTGGAGTGGTAATAACACCACCGTGACTACTGTCAGTGAGGCTGGAGTGGTAATAACACCACCGTGATTACTGTCAGGGAGGCTGGAGTGGGAATAACACCACAGTGACTACTGTCAGGGAGGCTGGAGTGGGAATAACACCACCGTGACTACTGTCATGGAGGCTGGAGTGGTAATCACACCACCGTAACTACTGTCAGGGAGGCTGGAGTGGTAATAACACCACCATGATTGTAATAAAGTTGGTAGAATTACCGACAATATGTAAAGTAAAAGGACACAAGTGCAACTAATGTGACATTTATTGTGGCAACGTTTCGCTCTCCAGGAGCTTTATCAAGCCATTACAAACAATGCATGGACACAGCACTTATACAACACCCAGTCATCCAACCACCACCACCACCAGCACTTATACAACACCCAGTCATCCAACCACCACCACCACCAGCACTAATGCAACACCCAGTCATCCAACCACCACCACCACCACCAGTACTAATACAACACCCAGTCATCCAACCACCACCACCAACAGCACTAATACAACACCCAGTCATCCAACCGCCACCACCACCACCAGCACTAATACAACACCCAGTCATCCAACCACCACCACCACCACCACCACCACCAGCACTAATACAACACCCAGTCATCCAACCACCACCACCAGCACTAATACAACACCCAGCCACCCAACCACCACCACCACCAGCACTTATACAACACCCAGTCATCCAACCACCACCACCACCAGCACTAATGCAACACCCAGCCATCCAACCACCACCACCACCAGCACTAATACAACACCCAGTCATTCAACCACCACCACCACCAGCACTAATACAACACCCAGTCATCCAACCACCACCACCAGCAGCACTTATACAACACCCAGTCATCCAACCACCACCACCACCAGCACTAATACAACACCCAGTCATCCAGCCACCACCACCACCACCAGCACTAATACAACACCCAGTCATCCAACCACCACCACCACCAGCACTTATACAACACCCAGTCATCCAGCCATCACCACCACCACTTGTCAGCATAGTTGCTGATCCCTTGTTGTATAGCATATCAGTATCATCCATGTGCTTTAGATAGGAGATCCCTTTTAGGCCTGTGACTTTGTGTGACGTCACGGGATGCGCATGTGTGCGTTTTTACCTCTGCCTCGGTCTCAGTCGGCGTTTGACACAGGCTAGAACAGGCAGAAGGCTGGGCTCCATTTCCCATCATCACAGTCTGACAATATATCGTTACCATCCAACAAGTGTGTCTACCTTCAACCCTCGATATCTCCATTTAAGAACCCCTACGATAAATGGTGGCAACGGAGGGCCTGTAATTCTGACGATTACAGCGATTTCTGGAGATAAATTTCGACCGAGCCTGCCATCTTGTGAGTAGGCCTACCGAGAAGGTTAACGCCAGCCAGCTACCTCAAGTCAGCTACTCTCTCAAGCTCCTACCAGCTTCTACACCATTCACTGGTCAGTCTCTTTGTATTAGTGTTTATCTGCTTATTTGCATCACTCCCGAGGGGTTGACCCGAGTTTGCAAAATAAGCCAGCTTCCAGTCTGTGGTGAGGGAGTCCAGTCGAGCCTAGTCTACTCCATCCAGTTCCTTTGCCTGCCAAGCCAGCTTCCACCCCTGCTGTGCTCATCGTGTGAAGTTATCAAGCTATTCTGTGTGAAGGGTTAAGATAAGCCAGCTAGCAACTAACCCAGGTGTCTTACCCCAGTACTCAAGTAAGCCACGTGAGTAATCTTCATCACTTGTGATTCAAGCTCCAAGCCATTCTGTGTGCTCTTTTCATCCTTGTGGTGTTGTGGTATTTCGTGGGTGTATTTTAAGCCAGCCAGCTTAGAATATCTTCGTGCCAGTGTGGGTGTCCGCAGTGAGGCTTACGCCGTTCAACCCATAGGCCCACGACCACGTGTGTCTCACAACGCGGTCTCGGTCTTAGCCCTGTTTACCCACTAACTCACCACGCGGCCTCAGACGCCTCCCTCACAAACCCAACCACTCTCACTGTGTTTTGGTACTCACCCAACCTCTACCAGTGTTTTGGCGCACTACTAAGGGTTATAGCACCATATTTTAAGGACCACATAGGGGGTCAAGAGCTAGAGTGTGTCTTCGACAGTGGCGCCACTGTTGAAAGCCTCCTGTGTGAAGTCTATCGTCTATATAAGCGCAATTCTACAATCACGTGTGCAGAGGACAGCAGCAAGACGACATAAACAATCCTCTACTCTCCACTACCATCAACCTTATTCTTCACTAAATCGTTACAGCGATAATATTTTTCATAGAGACATTTGCGAGTGTTGAGACATTTCTTATGTGTTCCAGTGATTTTCTTAGTGACATTCAGTGACTCTTGATCAGACTCAGTGTTTGTTTGCAATAATCTTTTTATCTCCTTAATTCAGTGTTAATTTTCGTGCATTATCTTATGTCTGTTGTGTTGTGTGTCTTTTTATACACTTGAAGTAAGTACGTAGTGTTTTCCTTTGTTGTGTGTGCAACATATGAGCAGTATAGAATTTGTGTTTACACTTCAGAATCACCTAGTGTTCTCAGTATTCCAGTGAATTAATTCAGCAATTTATTTAGTTGTATTCTGCATCACAACTCAGTGTTGTCTCAGTTATATATATTTTTTTCATCCCAGCATTTGTGTATTCTTGTTTTGTTCCCTGTGTGTTGAACATTCTTGTGTTCATATTCTTTCATTTAGCCAGTGTCTAATTTGTCTTATTTCCACAGACAATAGTGCCATTATTTTGTGCAAGCAAGAAATCATTTTTACAAAATTTTTCACACATCAAGTTTCATTGCAAGAAAATTCTAGTATTGTGTTTATGTTGATGTGTTGTGTTCTGCATCACTGTAAGTGTTCAAACTTTTTTTTGTTCTGTGTTTTAGCACCTATTATTTTTCATGTTTCATTGAACAAATTCACTCTTAGTGCAATTTTTAAGTTCTTCTTTTAGAGTAAATTGTTCTTTTGCTTGTTAAGTGTTGCTTGAGTGCAGTTAAGAGTCAAAGTGTTCCCTCAGTTCATTCCTTGATATATTTCTTTTCTTGTGTGTGTAATAATTTTTTTATTATTGCACATTGACTCATTTTGCAATAATTCTTGTGCAAATATTGTGTTGCCATTAAAGTTTTTCTTGCAGAAATTTTATGCAGTGTTGTGCAATACTTTTTGATTAGCAATTGTTATTTGCAATATTGCTACAGTTTATTTCAGTGCAGTTTCATATGCTCTGTTCTGTGCATAATATTTTATTCTTTCTGTGCCATTTTATTTTATTTCAGTGAATTGTGTCCCAGTTTGTTTTATTTTTGCACAAGCTTTATTGAGTCCATTTTATCATTTTATTGTGTATTTCCCTATTGCATTGAAAGTAAAGACAACTCACTGTGCCATTCATTCAATTTAAAGTAAAATTGAGCAAATCAGATTTGAGTAAAGTACAAGTTCTCTTGATTCCTAAAGTGTTATTTGTTCAGTTGCATATTTTTCTTGTGTGAGTTCTTTGCTTACTGTGTGACCTGTCAATTTTTAATTACTTATGCAGAATCGTTAAGCATTTTCTTCCCGTTTAAGCTTACTGTGTCATTCTTTCTATTTTTTTTTTGCCTTATGCCCTTCAGTAAGTTCACTGAGAAGATGTCCCAGTCACTTTTGAATGTTCACTTAGTGTATCATGCCAGTCAAAGTCAATATGAATCAGTCCACAGTACCAATATTCCCTTACTGACTGAAAGACAATACCTAGCCCTTGAGCAATGTGTTTGTTCTCACAGCTTGTATCTGAGATTTGTTAAAGTGCTGCGAAATGTGAAGTTCAGATTAAGTTCCTATAGATCCGTGAATTACTTATTAACGTAGCCGAGCGGTCAGGCACTAGTAACTCTGTCACTCCCATCTGTGTTCCACCTACACCTTCAGACTTGCAGGATAGTGTTCCGTTGCCTCAAGTGTCCGGGGACACTCAGACTGCCTTGAGTGCACAGCCTATCCCTGCAATGTCTGCTAGTTCGAGTAGTAGTTTCTCCACAGGGGATGCCTTGTCAGAAAACGATTACTTGCAACTAGTAATGCCATCTCTTGTTGATGTGACATGCTGTCTGCAGAAAGACGTCTCTGTTACAGCTAGTGTTCTCACTAGAGTGTCTGTTGTTGTTCCTAATGTTCCAGATGGTGATCCCATCCTAGTTGACAGTAATCAGTGCATTGTAAGAAGTTATTTCTCGAGTAACTTTCACATGTTGTTAACGTTTGTAAGTGTAGTTTCTTTATAGCTGATACCTCGTGTCACTGTGTGCGACTCAGATTGAATATCAGCATTGTTGACCGTGTTCATTTATTTTCTCCTGTGCTTGCAGTTTGAGATAGTAGATTCGTTCTCCCTTGCTCATATTGCGTGTTATAGCGTTAATTTTTTCAACCGGGGAGAGTCATCCACTCCACCGAGTTTGTTCATTCCTCCAGTAAGAAAGAACCGATCCCTTGTGTTCTGGTGATTCGATTCCTGCTCCAGGAAGATCTTATTCTTACTGTGAAGCCACCAGCACCCATTAGTGACTTTGTAATGAGCCAAGAATTACTGTATCGAACAGCCGAGTTGGGTACTCCAAGCAGAAGAGTTTACCAGTTAGTAATTCCACAGTCACTAGTGAACGTAGCTCTACAGCTAGTTCATGATGCACCAGGTGTTGCACACCCTGGTATGGATCGTTCTGTGAAACAAGCCAGAATGAAATACTTTTGGCCACGTATGGCAACTGACATTTCCGAGTATGTTAAGAAATGTAGTGTCTGTATGCAACATAAAGGAAATGTCAATGGTCCTAATCCAATCCAAGTGTACCCAACCACTAGCGAACCGTGGGAAAGAGTTGCCCTTGACTTGTTAACCAATTTTAAATGTTCCCTCCAAGGCAACAAACATCTGTGTGTTATGGTAGACCATTTCACCAGATATTGTGAGTTAGTTCCTATTGCAGATAAGACTGCAGAGACAGTAGCTAAAGCGTTTAAAGAACGCATTATCTGCAGGCATACCACCCCTAAGTCCTTAGTAACAGATAATGGAGGTGAATTCTGTAATGAGATTCTTGAAAATTTGTGTACTTTATACAAGATCTCTAAATCCACCATTGTTCCTCATCATCCTGCCAGCAATGGGTTAGCCGAACGAACCAATAAGAAAGTACTTGATGTCCTGAGAGCCACTATCAACCCCAATAGTGAAACTTGGGATGAAGTCATACCAGATGTCCAATGTGCCATAAATTCTGCTTACAATGCTTCCATAGGTGATACTCCACATTATGCATTGTATGGTGTAGACAAGCGTTTACCCTATGAGTTGTTATATTCCACTCCGAAACCTAATTACAACCCTGATGATTTCGTAGCAACTCGTACCAGCATGGCTCAAAGTGTTTTTAGAAGAATCCGTGAAACACTTCATAAATCAACAGCAGAATTTACTAGAGTAACTAATAGCCGTGCTAAGCCATCAAAAGTAAAAGTAGGTTCAAGAGTAATGCTGACAAATTTCAACAAAACATCCGCAATGCCTAAGCTCGATCAAAAGTTTGTCGGACCTTATCGAGTTGTAGAACATATCTCTGGTAATAAGTATAAGGTTAGAGAAATTAGTACTGGTAAGTACAAAGAATCGCATTTAGATCATATGAAATTAGTATGCGATGTTGATGATATTGCTACCCAGACTAATGTGACAGATGCTGAAAATCCTCTTGACTCTGTACCCTCTACCTCAAATACTCAGTCAGATAACCAACCTGAATGTCGTTACTCCTTGCGTACTCGACAAGTAATGAGAAACCCACAAGTATCTTTTGTAGATACTCGTTCAGATCTCCCTCAGTCAAGGCATGTGTTAGCCATTGCAGAGGAATTCGATCCTCCCAGAGATGATAACCATTCTGCATATGTAAACCTCACCCTCGCAGAATTGGGTTTAAATGTACATAGTCTGTATAACTAGATGTCCGAGATGAAGTAAATTGTCAACTGTTTGTTATTAACTGATTAGTTTTTCAGAATTTTTTTTTTTTTATTGTCGTATTCACGTTCCCTCCGTATTCTGAGAATTTGACAGTAATAGATCTGAGTGCACCAGATACATTTGCTGTTAATTTCACCTTGTATATATATATATTTATTCTTCCTCAGAATCCGTCGAGTGCATGAATACAGATCGATCGATCAATTCCATCCATATCATACAATGATTTGTTCCTATAGTTTGTAATGCATTACGTTAAAAATCATTACGTTAACACCCATTACGTAAAATTCAATATGCTAACGTCCATTATGATACCATCCATTAGTTCTAAGTTATATATGAATTTGTTATTGTATAGAATCAGCCCAGAACCACCTGCCTGTTCAGCCTATAGATAGTAGTGTATGTCGAGACGACATACGTAACATGACCGAGCTGTCAGCATAGTTGCTGATCCCTGTGTTGTATAGCATATTAGTATCATCCATGTGCTTTAGATAGGAGATCCCTTTTAGGCCTGTGACTTTGTGTGACGTCACGGGATGCGCATGTGTACGTTCGTACCTCTGCCTCGGCCTCAGTCGGCGTAGACATCCAGGCTAAGACAGGCAGAGGCTGGGCTCCACCTCCCTTTATCACAGTCTGACAATATATCGTTACCATCCAACAAGTGTGTCTACCTTCAACCCTCGATATCTCCATTTAAGAACCCCTACGATACAGCCACCACCACCACTAATACAACACCCAGTCATTCAACCACCACCACCACCACCAGCACTAATACAACACCCAGTCATCCAACCACCACCACCACCAGCACTAATACAACACCCAGTCATCCAACCACCACCACCACCACCAGCACTAATACAACACCCAGTCATCCAACCACCACCACCACCACCAGCACTAATACAACACCCAGTCATCCATCCACCACCACCACCACCAGCACTAATACAACACCCAGTCATCCAACCACCACCACCACCACCAGCACTAATACAACACCCAGTCATCCAACCACCACCACCACCACCAGCACTAATACAACACCCAGTCATCCAACCACCACCACCACCAGCACTAATACAACACCCAGTCATCCAACCACCACCAGCACTAATACAACACCCAGTCATCCAACCACCACCACCACCACCAGCGCTAATACAACACCCAGTCATCCAACCACCACCACCACCAGCACTAATACAACACCCAGTCATCCATCCACCACCAGCACTAATACAACACCCAGTCATCCAACCACCACCACCACCAGCACTAATACAACACCCAGTCATCCAACCACCAAAACCACCACCACCACCAGCACTAATACAACACCCAGTCATCCAACCACCACCACCACCACCACCAGCACTAATACAACACCCAGTCATCCAACCACCACCAGCACTAATACAACACCCAGTCATCCAACCACCACCACCACCAGCACTAATACAACACCCAGTCATCCAACCACCACCACCACCACCACCAGCACTAATACAACACACAGTCATCCAACCACCACCACCACCACCAGCGCTAATACAACACCCAGTCATCCAACCACCACCACCACCAGCACTAATACAACACCCAGTCATCCAACCACCACCACCACCAGCACTAATACAACACCCAGCCATCCAACCACCACCATAACCAGTACTAATACAACACCCAGTCATCCAACCACCACCACCACCAGCACTAATACAACACCCAGTCATCCAACCACCACCAGCACTAATACAACACCCAGTCATCCAACCACCACCACCACCACCACAAAAGCAACACCCAGTCATCCAACCACCACCAGCGCTAATACAACGCCCAGTCATCCAACCACCACCACCACCAGCACTAATACAACACCCAGTCATCCAACCACCAAAACCACCACCACCACCACCACCACCACCAGCACTAATACAACACCCAGTCATCCAACCACCACCACCACCAGCACTAATACAACACCCAGTCATCCAACCACCACCACCACCAGCGCTAATACAACACCCAGTCATCCAACCACCACCACCACCAGCACTAATACAACACCCAGTCATCCAACCACCACCACCAGCGCTAATACAACACCCAGTCATCCAACCACCACCACCACCAGCACTAATACAACACCCAGTCATCCAACCACCACCACCACCAGCACTAATACAACACCCAGTCATCCAACCACCACCAGCACTAATGCAACACCAGTCATCACCAGCACTAATACAACACCCAGTCATCCAACCACCACCACCACCACCAGCGCTAATACAACACCCAGTCATCCAACCACCACCACCACCAGCACTAATACAACACCCAGTCATCCAACCACCACCACCACCACCAGCGCTAATACAACACCCAGTCATCCAACCACCACCACCACCACCACCAGCACTAATACAACACCCAGTCATCCAACCACCACCAACAGCGCTAATACAACACCCAGACATCCAACCACCACCGCCACCAGCACTAATACAACGCCCAGTCATCCAACCACCACCAACACATGTGAAGAAGACTTGGGAGTCATGGTAAGCAGAAATCTAAAGCCAAGACAGCAGTGCCTCAGTGTGCGCAACAAGGCCAACAGATTACTTGGATTTATCTCAAGAAGTATAAGTAACAGAAGTCCAAAAGTTATTTACAGCTCTATACATCACTAGTGAGGCCTCATTTAGATTATGCTGCTCAGTTTTGGTCCCCTTACTACAGGATGGACATAGACTCATTAGAGAACATGCAGAGAAGAATGACTAAAATGATTTACTGTGTAAGGAACCTCCCGTATGAAGATAGACTTAAAGCCTTAAATCTCCACTCTCTGGAGAGGCGTGGAATGAGGGGAGATATCATTGAAGTGTATAAGTGGATGACGGGCATAAACAAGGGAGACATTAATAAAGTACTGAGGGTGTCGAACCAGGTAAGAACCAGGAATAATGGATTTAAGTTGGATAAATTTAGATTTAGAAAGGACATATGTTATTGCTGTTCTTACTGCTGAACAGCGGTTTAGTGCCGATGAAGGTAGCGTAGGTAGCAATGATACGGCCGTGGACTAGTTTGGCTTTAATTGGGTAGGAGTGAGTACACAACGGGCAGTGTGAGGGAGTGACCGCAAGCCAGTCCGTGGAGGGGGAGCACTTGTGTCTATCAAGAGGGTCGGCCTAGGAGTGAGGGCCGGTGGGCTCAGCCTCCCACTGACGTGGGTGAGCCTACAGAGGGCAGCACCTAAAATGCCGCGAAATATGAACTAAGCTGGCAGACAGCAGGGACTGTCTGTGTAGACAGTACAGGCTGTCTACATATGCTCGGCCACCTACCTCGCGTCGTCCCGACGCGACAATACTGGTGGGCCCGTAGGTATAAAGGAATTACGTACACTAGCTACCCCAGAGAGGGACTGGCTTTCGCTCACTAGTAAATCAAAAATGGACATAAAAATGCAACATGCAAAAAAACTCCCATCCAGGGGAAGAGAAAACTGGTTTGCCCTCACTGTTTCATCGAGGAGAGAGTCCGGAGACGTCAGCACTGGAACTAAAATCTTCTATATACAGGTTGTCCGCAGGGCTGAACATCAGTTGACCACTCGTCTACGAACGTTGTTGCACCCTCACATCTGCAAACAATGACTGACAGTAGCATTTCCTAAGGTGTGATATGTGACTCAGAGGGCAGCACTGCCCTGACCGTAATACAGGCTTTTTTTTTTTTTTGTTATAAAAACACTGGGTGCACATACCTACAATAATACTATATCCATGGAATTCATTACACTCTGGGTACCCTTCTAAAAGTATTTACATAATTACATGATGTTGTCCACCCTGACTCCATTATCGACTAGCTATACAATGTGTGTGCATTTATACCCATTTCTGCAAGCAAACAATTAGCATAACTAGCGTAGGAGTCAGACAAGTCAGTAGGTACGTCAATGTCACAGAAATGTACTGTTGTCCTGGGTCGCAGGCCATAAGTATGGAGCTTTACTGGGCCGTCTTCCGTACCAGTAGTAGTGGGAGAAGGGATAGACGGGTTGTCCCTAGCATTAGTCTGATCGTGGCGTTGCAACGCACGCGCCTCCAGCTCTGCTTCAGCCTGCATATGGTCCACATACTTCATGTGATCAAGGTGGGCTTCCTTAATAGTTCCCGTAGCAATCTCCCTCACCTCGAACTTATTGCCATGGAGCTGTCGTAGGACACGGTAAGGACCCACAAACTTTGGGACAAGTTTGTGCATACCTGGGGTCTGCACTGGGTTGAGCAACATAACTTTGCAACCTGGTTCCACTTTGCTTTCCTTGGCGCGGGCATTGCGCTCAGACGTGAACCTATCAGTAGCTTTCATAAGGTTCTCTCGTACCCGCTGGAAGACAAGCTGCGTTGTCCTCATCTTTACTACACTGGGGTTATCAGTATCGTAAGTAGGTCTAGGTGGAGCAAACAGAATTTCATATGGTAAGCGCTTGTCATAGCCATACAAAGCAAAATGAGGTGTCTCACCGATCGAGCTGTTGAGGGAGGAATTTAATGTACACTGAACATTTGGGATAGCCTCATCCATGTAGTACAACTTGGGTTAACGGTTACTCTGAGCACCTCCAGGACTTGGGTTAACGGTTACTCTGAGCACCTCCAGGACTTTGCGATTTGTACGTTCAGCAAGACCATTACTCGCAGGGTGGCGTGGAGCTACTGGCGCTTGGTGAATGTTGAATCTGGAGCAAAGATCCTGCATTATGCCATTTATAAACTCAGACCCATTGTCTGACAGAAGGACACGTGGGCAAGTATGACGAAGAACAACATGCTCACGGAAAGCACTAGCGACCGTTTCGGCGGTTTTATCAGGAATGGGTACTAATTCACTGTACCGCGTCAAGTTATCTACCATTACAAGCAGGTGCTTATTTCCCTTCTCCGAGGTCGAGAAGTTCGTCAACAGGTCGACAGAAGTTCTCTCCCAGGGCTCCTTTATAATGGGATACTTTAGAATGGGGTTAGGACCTGTAATGGTACCCTTGTGCTGTAGGCAAACAACACACTGGTGTACATGCTTGGCAATGTCCGCTGCCATCTTAGGCCAGAAATATTTCATTCGTGCCTGTTTGATACTGCGGTCCTTCCTGGGGTGCGCTACACCTGGGACATTGTGGATCAACCTAAGAGTAGCTGGTATCATGGACTCTGGTATCACCAGTTGGTATATGGTTCTGCCGGGGTCCACCAGCTGTGCAACACGGCACAGTACTCCTTGGTTGACCACCAAATCCTTCAGTGGAACAGGAGACTTGACCTGTAAGTCAACGTCCTCCTTGGTCAGGAAACGAAGGACTGGAGACCACACAGGGTCCTGTCGTTGGGCTCTCTCGAGATCCTCAACAGAGAACGAATTGCCAACACTCACGAATGCTATATGCCTCGACAGGGCATCAGCTACAACATTTTGCTTACCTGGGACATAGCAAATTTCAGGGTTGTAGTCACTGAACATGAGCGACCAGCGAGCATGCTTTCCCGAGAGGTTCTTATTTGCAAAAAGAGCCAATAAGGGTAGATGATCTGTGTAAATCTTGATGGGATAATGATAGATGATATCCCGAAAATGACTCAAGGCCCATACAATGGCTAAAGCTTCTAGTTCTGTCACTGAATAATTGACTTCCGCTTTAGTAAGAACACGGCTAGCATAGGCAATAGGCTGTTGCTTACCATTAGACTTCTGAGACAAGACTGCACCAATGCCAACTTTGCTGGCATCAGTCGTCAAGGTAAATGCCTTGGTGAAATCAGGGAATCTAAGGGTTGGGGCTGATGTTAACTTGTTCTTAAGAATGACAAAAGCTCGTTCCTGATCACACGTCCACTCAAAAGGAGCATCCTTCTTGAGTAAGCGTGTCAGGGGTGTAGCAATGGTGGAGAAACCTGCGATAAAGGTGCGGTAGAAACCCGCCAGGCCTATGAAGGACTGGACTGCATCCGCCGTCATGGGTCTGGGGAATTTATGCACGGCCGAGATTTTAGACTCGTCCGTCTTTATGCCATTCTGAGTCACTACGTGACCCAGAAATTTTATTTCCTTCCGGAGGAAATGACATTTGGCGAGCTTTACCTTAAGGTTTGCCTGAGCTAACCTGTCCAATACCCTGTCAAGTTTCTCGAGATGTGTCGGGACATCTTGCGACATGACTATGAGATCATCTAGGTAGACCATGAGCGTGCCACCTAGGAGGGTACGGAAAATTGTCGTCATCAAACGACTAAATGTGATTGGGCTTCCGCGCAAGCCGAAAGGCATCCTCCTGAACTGGTAATGACCAGTTGGCATAGAGAAAGCTGTCAACTCTTTGCTCTCGTCATCGAGGGGGATCTGCCAGAACCCTTGAAGAAGATCAAGAGTTGAAAAGACCTTATTATCGCCGATGTTCTGCAACAGGTCGTTCAGAACTGGCAACGGGAAGCGGTCTGGGATGGTACATGCATTCAGTTTCCTGTAATCGATAACAGGGCGCCAGGTTCCGTCTTTCTTGGGAACCAGAATAAGGGGAGCATTCCACGGGGAAGTGGACTCCTCAATAACTCCATCACGGAGCATCCGTGTAATGAGTTCTTCGGCGAAGACTCTTTGCGCATGTGGCAGGCGATACGCAGGTACATAAATGGGTTTAGTACCTTTGTCAAGTGGAATACGGTGAGAGATCAGTGGGGTCAAACCCATCGACTCACCATCTAGTGCAACTGCAGAACGTGCACGATTGAGAACCTGGAGAAGTTTTGGGACCTCTTCAGGATAATCTGTCAAAGCTAGATCATCTTCCTGCACTGGCCGGGTGTTGGAAGAGTCAGAAGCAGACTCGTCTGGGAGAACTGCACTCACGAGGAAGTCAGCTGGGGCTTCACCCTCCACTCTCACAGGGAGAGGGAATCTGACAAGGTCGACAAGTGAGGTATTCTTCTGCAGGGGAAATTCTCGACTGTGCATGTTGACAACAAGGACTTGCAACTTACCACGTTGCACTGTGTGCAAGGATGGTTCAAGGGAGAGGCCCTTGACTCGGCACGTGTCGTTGTCAACCAGCACATGGTCTCCTTCAAAAGCTCTGTTCACGTACACCGTAACAGGAGTGAGCGAGTTAGCTGACAAAGTGACGTCATACTTTGTACAAGCAGTAACTCTGCTCGCTGATGCCATGACACGAGTCAGACAGTCGCCTGCCGACAGGGATACTGCAGCTTGGCAACTGCTGTTCTCTACAACAGCGTCAGAGTTAGAGTGAAGGTTAGACTGGGCGTCCCCAGACTGGGTTTCACTGGTAACTAAGCGCTGATGGCCAGGAGGTGACGGGCAACGAACTCTACTACGAGGTCGATCAGGACAAGAGACCGACCCCGGGGAGAATGTGCTATGGAAACCACCGGTTTCCAACGATTCTAAGCACTGTGCATACTCTGAGACAGAGTAGCACGTAGTGGATCCTAAGCGCACGCCCCAGAAGGGCACATCCACTCCGTTAAATTCTGCTTTCCACTCAGCTGGATCTAAGCAGATCCTAAGGTCTGCCATGGTTTTGAACCCTATGAGCAGGTCACCATGGAAAACAATACCATCTACGACTAAGAATTTTGCGGACAGCTTGTGACCCTGGACCGCAAATTCTAACGTTGTACGACCACGAACCATCAGCGGATTACCTGAGACTCCTCTCAAGGTCTGAATGGCAGACGACTCTGTCAACATGGCCGCGTGAAGGCCAATGTCTCGGAAAAAAGTGGAGCGGACAATGTTAACCACCGAACCTGTATCTAGGAAAAGCTGGACAGGCTTATGGTGGACAGTGGACTCGATGAGCGGTCCACACGGGTTGTCATACCGAACATGAAGGCATGACAGGCCGACGAAATCCCCGGAGTCACAGCTGCTTGAGGCTCGACGCTTGTTGACGAGGCTCGACCTGGAAGGTACGGTACGAGTCTCGGCAACAACGTCAAGACACTCTGTTTCTTCACTGTCGGCAAGCGTATCACTGCCCAGAGTGGCGAACGCATTGCGGACAGGGACGGAATACAGCGACTCCGACAGGGTTACTACGTCTTTCGCTGGTTTCGCGGATGCGCCTCTTCCCCCGAACTAGCGGAAGGGCTTCTACTAGCACGGGCATTGCGCGCCGACTGCTTGCTCCACTCAGCTGACAGCATACCTCGCAGCTTGTTACACTCATGGGAGGTATGACTGGAAGTATTGTGGTACATACAGACTCCCTCGCGAGGCTGGGCATGGAGACGGTGACGGTTACCTTGATACTGAGCATGGGGACGGTGATGGTTACCTTGATACTGAGCATGGGGATGGTTACAGCTACTTTGATACTGAGCGTGGGGACGGTTACGGTTACTGTGATACTGAGCGTGGGGACTGTGACGGTTATTTTGCGGGGACTTAGGTTTGTAACACTCCGATCGGTAGTAGCCTCGTTTGCCACAGTTGAAACAAGTCACTACACACTTAGCAGGTGAGGTTGGGGGTGGTGTCTGCTGGCGACGTTTCGCCCTGGTCCAGGAAGTCGATGACTGCTTTTTTGTATGGGACTGACTGTTGTTACTGTGGTCAATATTTTTACTTAGGCGCGTGTTAGTGGGACTGGGGTTAGAAACTTTGTGGGCTGGCTGTCTGACAGCAGCGGCAAAATTGACTTCCGGCTGCGACCGCAGGGTCACTGTGGACAGCGCCGGAAGGATGGGTATAGGATCATCCGCAAAGCGACAAACCTTGCCTTGCTCGGCAAGGCAAGGCATCATATGCACCCAGGACATCGTGCTGAGGGCCGAGTCCTAGCGCATCAATGGCACCTCGGAGGTTAGGGGGGGCATCCCTCTGCATGATGCCTACAGCCAGCATGGGGATGATGTCTTCAGCTTTAATACAGTTGTCACTGTAGCAAGTCTAAAACAGCAGGGCAATCTTGCCTTAATTGCCACCAGAGATGTTCATAAAGCTTTTGATAGCTTATGGCATGATGGCCTTATATACAAACTCATTGACCTACCAGACCATAACTGGACTTTTCTCAGAGTAATTTATAATTTCTTAACTCAAAGAAAAATCATTCCCACCTTTCATGGCAAGTCGACAGAACCTTTTATACCGACGGCTGGTGTCCCACAAGGTTCTTGTCTCAGTCCACTTCTGTTTAACATTTATGTGAATGACCTTCCTCAACCAGAGTTTAATGACACAATTGTGACACAGTTTGCAGATGATGTTATTCATGTCGTCTCATCAACTCCAGTAACAGGAAAATACAAGTATGAGAGAGTCATAGAAAAAATGAATATTGAACTTCGTCGAACATCTAATTGGGAGAAGAAATGGAGAATTACGACTAATCCTGACAAGGTCCTTGTTAGCACGATAGGATGTTTTGCATCAACCATCGAAGATAAAGGGGGTATCTCCATCAGAGGTACACCTGTAGCCATTAGAAACCCTAACAAGATCTTGGGATATGAAATAGACAGGCTGCTCCACTCAACATCTCATGTAACTAAAAAGATCAACACAGCCAAAGTCGGTCTTAGCAGACTCTTTCGATTCAATCAAGCCCCTCAACATGTCAAAAAACATCTGTATAAAATGATAATAAGACCTATACTCGAATACCCTTGTGTCCCAATGTCATTAACAACAAAGACCAACATGCTACGGTTACAAAGGGTCCAGAATAGAGCTCTTCGCTTTATTACCGATACCAGGAGGAGAGACAGAGTTAAAATGACAGATTTACACACACAACAAGATATTACTGCTATAAATGTACGCCTTGACACCCTAAAAAAGAAACAACTTTATACAATGCAAGAACTATACATGCCAGATAGAGAACATCCTATACAAGCGATAAATACCACCGATTACACCTTCAATACTCCGCCTCACAGGACTCAAAGAATGACTCTCCCACAGAGGGTTCGTCGTTTTATTCATAAAGATGATTACCCTCGACCCATGATATTGAGCAACTTACCTGATGAAGAAGATTGGATACCACCAGAACCCTTCTATGTATACTGAGAAAATCATCGCCCCCAATTAGGGAGACATCTTAAATAACTTTCTAATGTAAAATTATGCTATTGACTATTGTTGGACACCACCATTAAGAAGCTATTGTCACGAACTTATAAACTGGCCAGAAAATTATTGCTTTTCTTGTCGTATAAATATCCGTTGTGCAATCGCGATAAAAAAAAAAAAAAAAAAAAAAAAAAAAAAAAAAAAAAAAAAAAAAAAGCAATTGCAACTTGTATAACTACTACCAATTCAGAGTCATGTACTTATATACCTATTATATCTATGTGACTCTGATGGGTTAGTATTATACCCCTTAAAGAATATCTTATCAATCCACATACACTTTTTAAATTACACCAAAGTGGTTGGGCCACTTACCTTTTATATCCTACCTCTCCCCCCTTCCCACCCTTTTCCAATATTTCCATCCTTACCCATCCTTCTTCCTTACCCATCTTACCAAAGCTCTGGTCATCAGAACTAGAACTAGAACTGTCACCATTCACCCACTTAGTGGAGCTGATGGCATCAGTAAAGTCTTTGGCGGCTTGCTCAAACCGGCAAATGCAAGCCAGGGGGCTTTCGTGCCGGTATTGACATTCGGCCAAGACGCTGGTAACGATGTCAATGTAATGGCGTTGGCGACTACGCCGAAAATAATGCCTAAATTCCTCCTTAAGTTCGTCTTAAGACTGAATCTTACAAACGCGATTGAGCTGCACAAAGGCACCTATATCATCCTGGGTGAGATCCACTGCTGCAACAGCAGCACGAATGTACTGTGTATCTGTGGGACTATCAAATAGGACCTTAACAGTCGTCTCGACTGACTGCAGCCATGGCTCTAAACTATTTGAACGACCGTCAAAAATAAGGGTCGGGTATGGACGAGTAGCCGGCCCACTGGTGGGCGAGACTTGAGCCACAAGTTGACCAAATGTCACGGGGGCTTCGATGCCCTGCCGCGTGTTCACACTGGCTGAGGCACCATTGCTAGCATCAGCAGAATCTGGACTAATGGTACGGCCACTGCGTGTCTTAGTCATGACGTCAATTGTTCAAATGCAAGTAGGTCACGAAGAGGGTAAACAGGTCAGAGCAAGAAATGGTATGCACTGGCTACAATTCAACACAGAGTCAGAGAGAACTCAGCACCACGGTATTAGGTAAACTGCTTAGTGATGGAAATAATTTGAGCAAAACAACAATAAAAAGGAAATAGTGGTACACACTGAAACACAAAATAAGAGATGTATGCAAGTGAATGAACTACAGGGAAGTGCACAAAATGAAGCTAAGGGTGGTCAATAATTTCACCAGGAGACTGGCAACAAAATTTATGAAAAGGAGTTGAACTGTAAACACTGGTAGCAAAAATTGCACAAAATTTAAAATAAATCAGGTACTACACAACACTAAACTGTGCTGCAAGCAGAGTTTAAAAAGACTGCAGGTGCTGGCAGTTGCAAATTGGAATGCAAAGAAAAAGTAATTCACTTGCACAAAGGGAAGTTGACACAGCAAAGATATCAGAGTATGGGATAGTGCCAAAAATCACAGAAAAAAATACACTGTATCAAGAAATGCTATATTGCACACAAAATAAAATTAATAAAAATGCAAATTATTAAATTCAAGAATATGGCAAAGGTTAACTGGTGTTAGCAGGGTGTACACTGGTGTTAGCAGGGTGTACACTGGTGTTAGCAGGGTGTACACTGGTGTTAGCAGGGTGTACACTGGTAAAAACAAAAATTTCACAATCTCTAGGTCAAAATTAATGAACTTCACAAGTAATTTTGGCAATTAATAGTAAATAAGCAGGTTTCCAAAAATACACTCAATGACTTGGGTATACAAAATAGCAAAATGCAATGCACATAGGTGAATATTCACAGATAAAACATAGAATATATGTAGAGCAAATAAATGGGGAAACAGGAGAAAAGTGTAATGGGCAAGGCACAGATTGTATCACTGCAGGTAGAATAAACTAATACTTAAGTACTTGAAGATTACACTTATTAAAAGAAAAAAAAACACAAACAAACCAAACAGTGCAGGGTTGTCAACAATCTGTGACTAACTTGCAGGTGCAACTAACAAGCACACAGGAATTACATGAAAACTGTATGTGAGAGGTAAATTGTATAAATGGTTAACACTGAACAATTTAAATCAATAACTGAGGTGCAAAGATGCAGAATAAAATACTGGAATTAAAATGTAGGAGTGCAAAATAAATTTACAAAATTTAAGAAGCTGTAGGTAAGTGGCAAAAAGTGCACTGATGACACTGAACAATTTACTGAAGTATGGCTTCAGTAACTGTAACTGTATTGGTGCAGGACAGTTAAATAATGTCACAAAATATTAGGAAATGCTAGGTAAGTCACTGTTTACTTAACTTTGAGTGCAGGAGATGGACGAAGGTACTGGGTGCTGCAGGTCCTGAAACTTTCAGTGATGCTCTAGTAACACTACACGCCTCGTAGCATTTGTACACTGCTATGGGGCTTCAATGTCGTAGGAAAAATTATCAGAATGGACTTGGGAAGAACAGGAAAGACCGGGGTTACTCTGTGGAGGTGAAAGTACCACCACCAGCACTAATACAACACCCAGACATCCAACCACCACCACCACCAGCACTAATACAACACCCAGTCATCCAACCACCACCACCACCAGCACTAATACAACACTCAGTCATCCAACCACCAACCACACACCAGTCATAATCACCAACCACCACAGTCATACAACACCCACCAACCACCACCACCACCAGCACTAATACAACACCCAGTCATCCAACCACCACCACCACCACACCCAGTCTAATACAACACCCAGTCATCCAACCACCACCACCATCAGCACTAATACAACACCCAGTCATCCAACCACCACCACCATCACTAATACAACACCCAGTCATCCAACCACCACCACCATCACTAATACAACACCCAGTCATCCAACCACCACCACCATCACTAATACAACACCCAGTCATCCAACCACCACCACCACCAGCACTAATACAACACCCAGTCATCCAACCACCACCACCACCACCAGCACTAATACAACACCCAGTCATCCAACCACCACCACCATCACTAATACAACACCCAGTCATCCAACCACCACCACCATCAGCACTAATACAACACCCAGTCATCCAACCACCACCACCATCAGCACTAATACAACACCCAGTCATCCAACCACCATCACCAGCACTAATACAACACCCAGTCATCCAACCACCACCACCATCCAACCACCACCAACACTACCACCAGTCATCCAACCACACTAATACAACACCCAGTCATCCAACCACCACCACCACCAGCACTAATACAACACACAGTCATCCAACCACCACCACCACCACCAGCGCTAATACAACACCCAGTCATCCAACCACAACCACCACCACCACCACTAATACAACACACAGTCATCCAACCACCACTACCACCACCACTAATACAACACCCAGTCATTCAACCACCACCACCACCAGCGCTAATACAACACCCAGTCATCCAACCACCACCACCACCACCAGCGCTAATACAACACCCAGTCATCCAACCACCACCACCACCAGCACTAATACAACACCCAGTCATCCAGCCACCACCACCACCACCAGCACTAATACAACAACCAGTCATCCAACCACAACCACCAGGGCTAATACAACACCCAGTCATCCAACCACCACTACCACCAGCACTAATACAACACCCAGTCATTCAACCACCACCACCACCAGCGCTAATACAACACCCAGTCATCCAACCACCACCACCAGCACTAATACAACACCCAGTCATCCAACCACCACCACCACCATCAGCAATAATACAACACCCAGTCATCCAACCAACACCACCACCAGCGCTAATACAACACCCAGTCATCCAACCAACACCCAGTCATTCAACCACCACCACCACCAGCACAAATACAACACCCAGTCATTCAACCACCAACAACACTAATACAACACCCAGTCATTCAACCACCACCACCACCAGCACAAATACAACACCCAGTCATTCAACCAACAACAACACTAATACAACACCCAGTCATTCAACCACCACCACCACCAGCACTAATACAACACCCAGTCATTCAACCACCACCACCACCAGCACTAATACAACACCCAGTCATTCAACCAACAACAACACTAATACAACACCCAGTCATACAACCCCCACCACCACCATCACTAATACAACACCCAGTCATCCAACCACCACCACCACCAGCACTAATACAACACCCAGTCATCCAACCACCACCACCACCAGCACTAATACAACACCCAGTCATCCAACCACCACCACCACCAGCACTAATACAACACCCAGTCATCCAACCACCACCAGCACTAATACAACACCCAGTCATCCAACCACCACCAGCGCTAATACAACGCCCAGTCATCCAACCACCACCACCACCAGCACTAATACAACACCCAGTCATCCAACCACCAAAACCACCACCACCACCAGCACTAATACAACACCCAGTCATCCAACCACCACCACCACCAGCAATAATAAAACACCCAGTCATCCAACCACCACCACCACTAATACAACACCCAGTCATCCAACTAATACAACACCCAGTCATCCAACCACCACCACCAGCACTAATACAACACCCAGTCATCCAACCACCACCACCCCAGCACTAATACAACACCCAGTCATCCAACCACCACCACCACCAGCACTAATACAACACCCAGTCATCCAACCACCACAACACCCAGTCATCCAACCACCACCAATACAACACCAGCACTAATACAACACCCAGTAATCCAACCACCACCACCACCAGCACTAATACAACACCCAGTCATCCAACCACCACAGCACTAATACAACACCCAGTCATCCAACCACCACCACCACAGCACTAATACAACACCCAGTCATCCAACCACCACCACCACCAGCACTAATACAACACCCAGTCATCCAACCACCACCACCACCAGCACTAATACAACACCCAGTCATCCAACCACCACCACCAGTCATCAGCACTAATACAACACCCAGTCATCCAACCACCACCAGCACTAATACAACACCCAGTCATCCAACCACCACCACCACCAGCACTAATACAACACCCAGTCATCCAACCACCACCACAACCACCAGCAATAATACAACACCCAGTCATCTAACCACCACCACCACCAGCACTAATACAACACCCAGTCATCCAACCACCACCACCACCAGCACTAATACATCACCCAGTCATCCAACCACCACCACCACCACCACCAGCGCTAATACAACACCCAGTAATCCAACCACCACCACCATCAGCTAATACCACCAGTCATCCAACCACCAACAACACTAATACAACACCCAGTAATAACAACACCCAGTCACCCAGTCATCCAACCACCAACCACACTAATACAACACCCAGTCATCCAACCACCACCACCACCAGCACTAATACAACACCCAGTCATCCAACCACCACCACCATCACTAATACAACACCCAGTCATCCAACCACCACCACCATCAGCACTAATACAACACCCAGTCATCCAACCACCACCACCATCACTAATACAACACCCAGTCATCCAACCACCACCACCACCAGCACTAATACAACACCCAGTCATCCAACCACCACCACCACCAGCACTAATACAACACCCAGTCATCCAACCACCACCACCACCAGCACTAATACAACACCCAGTCATCCAACCACCACCACCACCAGCACTAATACAACACCCAGTCATCCAACCACCACCACCAGCACTAATACAACACCCAGTCATCCAACCACCACCACCAGCACTAATACAACACCCAGTCATCCAACCACCACCACCACCAGCACTAATACAACACCCAGTCATCCAACCACCACCACCACCAGCACTAATACAACACCCAGTCATCCAACCACCACCAATACAACACCCAGTCATCTAATACAACACCCAGTCATTCAACCACCACCACCACCACCACTAATACAACACCCAGTCATTCAACCACCACCACCACCAGCACTAATACAACACCCAGTCATTCAACCACCACCACCACGAGCACTAATACAACACCCAGTCATTCAACCACCACCACCACCAGCACAAATACAACACCCAGTCATACAACCAACAACCACACTAATACAACACCCAGTCATTCAACCACCACCACCAATACAGTCATCCAACCACCAACAACACTAATACAACACCCAGCACTAATACAACACCCAGTCATCCAACCACCACCACCACCAGCACTAATACAACACCCAGTCATCCATCCACCACCACCAGCACTAATACAACACCCAGTCATCCAACCACCACCACCACCAGCACTAACACAACACCCAGTCATCCAGCCACCAACACCACCAGCACTAATACAACACCCAGTCATCCAACCACCACCACCACCAGCACTAATACAACACCCAGTCATCCAACCACCACCACCACCACCAGCGCTAATACAACACCCAGTCATCCAACCACCACCACCACCAGCACTAATACAACACCCAGTCATCCAACCACCACCACCACCAGCACTAATACAACACCCAGTCATCCAACCACTAATACAACACCCAGTCATCCAACCACCACCACCAGCACTAATACAACACCCAGTCATCCAACCACCACCACCACCAGCACTAATACAACACCCAGTCATCCAACCACCACCACCACCAGCACTAATACAACACCCAGTCATCCAACCACCACCACCACCAGCACTAATACAACACCCAGTCATCCAACCACCACCACCACCAGCACTAATACAACACCCAGTCATCCAACCACCACCACCACCAGCACTAATACAACACTCAGTCATCCAACCACCAACAGCACTAATACAACACCCATCACTAATACAACACCCAGTCATCCAACCACCACCACCACCATCACTAATACAACACCCAGTCATCCAACCACCACCACCACCATCACTAATACAACACCCAGTCATCCAACCACCACCACCACCATCACTAATACAACACCCAGTCATCCAACCACCACCACCACCAGCACTAATACAACATACATCACCCAGTCATCCAACCACCACCACCACCACCACCAGCGCTAATACAACACCCAGTAATCCAACCACCACCATCACCAGCACTAATACAACACCCAGTCATCAAACCACCACCACCAGCGCTAATACAACACCCAGTCATCCAACCACCACCACCAGCACCACCACCAGCACTAGTACAACACCCAGTCATCCAACCACCACCACCACCAGCACTAATACAACACCCAGTCATCCAACCACCACCACCACCAGCACTAATACAACACCCAGTCATCCAACCACCACCAGCACTAATACAACACCCAGTCATCCAACCACCACCACCAGCACTAATACAACACCCAGTCATCCAACCACCACCACCACCAGCACTAATACAACACCCAGTCATCCAACCACCACCACCACCACCAGCACTAATACAACACCCAGTCATCCAACCACCACCACCACCAGCACTAATACAACACCCAGTCATCCAACCACCACCACCACCAGCACTAATACAACACCCAGTCATCCAACCACCACCACCACCAGCACTAATACAACACCCAGTCATCCAACCACCACCACCACCAGCACTAATACAACACCCAGTCATCCAACCACCACCACCACCAGCACTAATACAACACCCAGTCATCCAACCACCACCAGCACTAATACAACACCCAGTCATCCAACCACCACCACAACTAATACAACACCCAGTCATCCAGCCACCACCAATACTAATACAACACCCAGTCATCCAACCACCACCAACAGCGCTAATACAACACCCAGACATCCAACCACCACCAACACCAGCACTAATACAACGCCCAGTCATCCAACCACCACCAACACCAGCACTAATACAACACCCAGTAATCCAACCACCACCACCACCAGCGCTACTACAACACCAAGTCATCCAACCACCACCACCAGCACTAATACAACACACAGTCATCCAACCACCACCACCATCAGCACTTCTACAACTCCCACTCATTCAACCAACACCATCACTAATACAACACCCAGTCATTCAACCACCACCACCACCAGCACAAATACAACACCCAGTCATCCAACCACCACCACCACCCAGCACTAATACAACACCCAGTCATCCAACCACCACCACCACCAGCACTAATACAACACCCAGTCATCCAACCACCACCACCACCAGCACTAATACAACACCCAGTCATCCAACCACAACACCACCAGCACTAATACAACACCCAGTCATCCAACCACCACCAACACTAATACAACACCCAGTCATCCAACCACCACCACCAGCGATAATACAACACCCAGTCATCTAACCCACACCAGTCCCAGTCATACCAGTCATCCAACCACCACCAGCACTAATACAACACCCAGTCATCCAACCACCACCACCACCAGCACTAATACAACACCCAGTCATCCAACCACCACCACCACCAGCACTAATACAACACCCAGTCATCCAACCACCACCACCACCAGCACTAATACAACACCCAGTCATCCAACCACCACCACCAACCACCCAGTCATCCAACCACCACCACCACCAGCTAATACAACACCCAGTCATCCAACCACCACCACACACTAATAATACAACACCCAGTCATCCAACCACCACCACCCAGTCACCAACCACCACCACCACTAATACAACACCCAGTCATCCAACCACCACCACCACATCCAGCCACCACCAGCATAATACAACACCCAGTCATCCACCCAACCAACCACCAGCACTAATACACCCAGTCCAACCACCACCACCACCAGCACTAATACAACACCAGTCAACAGCACTAATACAACACCCAGTCATCCAACCACCACCACACCCAGCACTAATACAACACCCAGTCATCCAACCACCCAGTCATCCAACCACCATTAGCACTAATTCAACACCCAGTCATCCAACCGTCACCAGCACTAACACAACACTCGGTCATCCAACCACTACCACCAGCACTAATACAACACCCAGTCATCCAACCTCTACCAGCACTAATACAACACCCAGCCACCACCACCACTTCCAGCACTAATACAACACCCAGTCATCCAACCACTACCAACACCAGCACTAATACAACACCCAGTCATCCAACCACCACCACCACCAGCACTAATACAACACCCAGTCATCCAACCACCACCAGCACTAATACAACACCCAGTCATCCAACCACCACCAGCACTAATACAACACACAGTCATCCAACCACCACCAGCACTAATAAAACAACACCCAGTCATCCAACCCCCACCAGCACTAATAGAACACAGTCATCCAACCACCACCAGTACTAATACAACACACAGTCATCCTACCACCACCAGCACTAATACAACACCCAGTCATCCAACCACCATCAGACCTAATACAACATTAGTCATCCAACCACCACCACCAACACTAACACAACACCCGGTCATCCAACCACTACCACCAGCAGCAGCACTAATACAACACCCAGTCATCCAACCACCATTAGCACTAATTCAACACCCAGTCATGCAGCCGCCTCCACCACCAGCACTAATACAACACCCAGTCATCCAGCCACCACCAGCATTAATACAACTCCCAGTCATCCAACCACAACTAGCACTAATACAACACTTAGTCATCCAGCCACCACCACCAGCCCAGCACTAATACAACACCCACTCATCCAACCACCACCAATACTAATACAACACCCAGCCATCCAACCACCACCAACCCTAATTCAACACCCAGACATCCAATCACCACCACCAGCACTAATACAACACCCAGTCATCCAACCACCACTAGCACTAATAGAGCACCCAGTCATCCAACCACCACTAGCACTAATACAACACCCAGTCATCCAACCACAACTAGCACTAATACAACACACAGTCATCCAACCACCACTAGCACTAATACAACCCCCATTCATCCAACCACCATCAGAACCAATAGAACACCCAGTCATCCAGCCATCACTAATACAACACCCGGTCACCCAACCACTGCCATCACTAATACAGCACCCAGTCATCCAACCACCATCAGCACTAATACAACACCCAGTCATCCAACAACCATCAGCACTAATACAACACCCAGTCATCCAACCACCACCACCACTAACACAACACCCAGTCATCCAACCACCAATACAACACCAGTCATCCACCACCAGCACTAATACAACACCCAGTCATCCAACCACCACCAGCACTAATACAACACCCAGTCATCCAACCACCACACTAATACAACACCAGCACTAATACAACACCCAGTCATCCAACCACCCTGTCATCCAACTATCACCGGCACTAATACAATACCCAGTCATCCAACCACCACCAGCACTAATACAACACCCGGTCACCCAACCACTGCCATCACTAATACAGCACCCAGTCATCCAACCACCATCAGCACTAATACAACACCCAGTCATCCAACAACCATCAGCACTAATACAACACCCAGTCATCCAACAACCATCAGCACTAATACAACACCCAGTCATCCAACCACCATCAGCACTAATACAACACCCAGTCATCCAACCACCACAACAACTCCACAACTAATACAACACCCAGTCATTCAACCACCACCAGCACTACCAGTAACAATACAACACCCAGTCATCCAACCACCACACTACAATCATCCAACCACCACTAGCACAACACCCAGTCATTCAACCACCACCAGCACTAATACAACACCCAGTCATCCACCACCACCACCACTACCAGCACTAATACAACATCCAGTCATCCAACCACCACTAGCACTAATACAACACCCAGTCATCCAGGCAATACCATCACCTTCAGCACTGATACAATACCCAGTCATCTAACCAATACCACTAATACAACACCTACTTATCCAGCCACTACCATTAATACAACAGCCAGTTATCCAGCCAACACCACCAGCACTAATATAACACGCAGTCATCCAGCCACCACCACCACCACCACTTCCAGCACTAATACAACACCAAGTCATCGAACCACCACCAGCGCTATACAACATCCAGTTATTCAACCACTACGATCACCACCAGCACTTATACAACAACAAGTCATCCAACCACCGCCACCAGCACTAATGAAACACCCAGTCATCCAGCCACCACCACCAATACTTGCTCTAATGCAACACTCAGTCGTCCAACCAACACCAGCGCTAACATCTACTCATCCAGCAAATATCACCACATCCAGCACTAATACAACACAAACATTCTGAGTCCTGATGTGGCTGTTTTGCAGCTACATCAAGAGGAAAAAAACAGTCATGGGATCAGGTAATCAGACTGATGAAGGAAGGAGAGAAGATCACAAGAAACGACAAAGATGTGAGAAGCTCAACACGAGATTCAAGGAAGTGCTTTCAGCGGAGACAGAAAGGACTCCAGCAACCTAGGATGGAAGGGTGCACCAACAACTTGTGGACACATTACATACAACAGAGGAGGAGGGACTGGAAATCTCTCCGTGGGTCCTGAGAGGGGGAGCAGAGGTGCTGTGTGTGTCACACATCTATCGAAACAGGGCAACTACCCGATATGTGGAAGACGGCAAATATAGTCCCTATCTTTAAGAAAGGAGACAGGCAGGTGGCATTAAACTACAGAATAATGTCACTGGCATGCATAGTATGTAAAGTCATGGAGAAAATTATCAGGAGAAGTGTTACAAAGCACCTAGAAAGGAATGCGCTTATAAACGATAACCAGCAAGATTGCAGGTAAGGGATATCCTGTGTTACAAACAACTTGAGTTTTACGAGGACGTGGCAAAAGTAAGACGAAAGAGAGAGGTGGGTAGACTGCATTTTCTTAGACTGCAAGAAGGCCTTTGACGCAGATCAACACAAGAGATTTGTGAAAAAGCAAAAGAAGCAGAGAGGAATAACATGAAAGTCATTGGCACTGGATCTAAGGATATCTAACAGAAAGGTAACAACGACTGATGCTACGTGACGCGGTGTCAGACGAGCGGAATCCATAAGGGTAAGTTCTACGGTCGGTGTTGTTTCTGGTATATGTGAATGACATGGCGGAAGAGATAGATTCAAATGTGTTTTTGTTTGCAGATGATGTGAAGCTAATGCGAAGAATTCAATCGGATGAGGATCAGATGGGACTACAAAGGGATCTTAACAGGCGGGAAGCTTGGTCCAACAACTGACTCCTGGAGTTTAACCCCAACCAAGTGGAAAGTCATGAAAACTGGGGAAGGTCAAAGAAGACCGAAGACAGAGTACAGGCTAGGGGACCAAAGACTGCAAACTTCACTCGAGGAAGAGGATCTTGAGGTGAATATAATACTGAACACATTTCCTGAGGCGCACACCAACCATATTACTGCTGCAGCATATGGGCGCCTTGCAAACCTAAGAACAGCGTTTCAACATCTGAGTAAGGAATCATTCACGACTCTGTACACCATATATGTCAGGCCCATATTGGAGTACGCAGCAACAGTATGGAACGCACATCTGGTCAAGCACGTCAAGAAATTAGAGAAAGTGCAAAGGGTTGCAACAAGACTAGTCCCAGAGCTAAGGGGTATGTCCTATGAGGAGAGGTTATGGGAAATCAACCTGACAACACTGGAGGACAGGGGACATGGAGGACATGATAACGACATATAAAATACTGAGAGGAATTAACAGGGTGGACAGGGACAGGATTTTTTTCAGATACTGGACACACCAACAAAGGGACACAACTGGAAGTTGAAAACTCATACGAGTCACAGAGATGTAAAGAAGTATTTCTTCAGCCATAGAGTTGTCAGGAAGTGGAACAATCTAGAGAGTGATGTAGTGGAGGCAGGATCTATTCGCAGATTTAAGAAGAGATACGACAAAGCTCACGGAGCAGGGAGAGAGTGGACCTAGTAGCGACCAGCGAAGAGGCGGGGCCATGAGCTGTGACCACAAATAGGTGAGCGCACACGCACACACGACACACACACATAGCAGCGAAAGTCTGACCCGAAACTGTTGTACAGCCACATCAGGAGGAAAACAACAGTCAAGGACCAGGTAATCAGGCTAAGGAAGGAAGGAGGAGAGACAACAAGAAATGACCTTGAAGTATGTGAAGAACTCAACAAGAGATTCAAAGAAGTGTTCACAGAGGAGACAGAAGGGACTCCAGAAAGACGGAGAGGTGGGGCACACCACCAAGTGCTGGACACAGTGCACACAACCGAGGAAGAAGTGAAGAGGCTTCTGAGTGAGCTAGATACCTCAAAGGCAATGGGGCCAGATAACATCTCCCCATGGGTATTGAGAGAGGGAGCAGAGGCGCTATGTGTACCCCTAACAACAATATTCAATACATCTATCGAAACAGGGAGATTGCCTGAGGCATGGAAGACAGCAAATGTAGTCCCAATCTTTAAAAAAGGAGACAGACATGAAGCATTAAACTACAGACCAGTGTCACTGACGAATGATCTCATCAACAGCAGCCAACATGGTTTCAGGGACGGGAAATCCTGTGTCACAAACCTACTGGAGTTCTATGACATGGTGACAGCAGTAAGACAAGAGAGAGAGGGGTGGGTGGATTGCATTTTCTTGGACTGCAAGAAGGCGTTTGACACAGTTCCACACAAGAGATTGGTGCAAAAACTGGAGGACCAAGCAGGGATAACAGGGAAGGCACTACAATGGATCAGGGAATACTTGTCAGGAAGACAGCAGCGAGTCATGGTACGTGGCGAGGTGTCAGAGTGGGCACCTGTGACCAGCGGGGTCCCGCAGGGGTCAGTCCTAGGACCAGTGCTGTTTCTGGTATTTGTGAACGACATGACGGAAGGAATAGACTCTGAGGTGTCCCTGTTTGCAGATGACGTGAAGTTGATGAGAAGAATTCACTCGATCGAAGACCAGGCAGAACTACAAAGGGATCTGGACAGGCTGCAGACCTGGTCCAGCAATTGGCTCCTGGAGTTCAATCCCACCAAGTGCAAAGTCATGAAGATTGGGGAAGGGCAAAGAAGGCCGCAGACGGAGTACAGTCTAGGGGGTCAGAGACTACAAACCTCACTCAAGGAAAAAGATCTTGGGGTGAGTATAACACCAGGCACATCTCCTGAAGCGCACATCAACCAAATAACTGCTGCAGCATATGGGCGCCTAGCAAACCTCAGAACAGCATTCCGACATCTTAATAAGGAATCATTCAGGACCCTGTACACCGTGTATGTTAGGCCCATATTGGAGTATGCGGCACCAGTTTGGAACCCACACCTAGCCAAGCACGTGAAGAAACTAGAGAAAGTGCAAAGGTTTGCAACAAGACTAGTCCCAGAGCTAAGAGGTATGTCCTACGAGGAGAGGTTAAGGGAAATCAACCTGACGACACTGGAGGACAGGAGAGATAGGGGGGACATGATAACGACATACAAAATACTGAGAGGAATTGACAAGGTGGACAAAGACAGGATGTTCCAGAGATTGGACACAGTAACAAGGGGACACAGTTGGAAGCTGAAGACACAGATGAATCACAGGGATGTTAGGAAGTATTTCTTCAGCCACAGAGTAGTCAGTAAGTGGAATAGTTTGGGAAGCGATGTAGTGGAGGCAGGATCCATACATAGCTTTAAGCAGAGGTATGATAAAGCTCACGGCTCAGGGAGAGTGACCTAGTAGCGATCAGTGAAGAGGCGGGGCCAGGAGCTCGGACTCGACCCCCGCAACCTCAACTAGGTGAGTACAACTAGGTGAGTACACACACACACACACACACACACACACACACACACACACACACACACACATACCTGTACTAGCTGCTAACCACACCTGGATCTGTGAGAGCTGCTGCAGATTATGGTTAGAGATAAGTTCACTGAGGATGAGATAGTTGGAGTCCTCTCTGGGGGTTGACCGCTGAACCTGCACGCTGCCTCTCCAATATATAATACATCAATATTCAGTAATATAACTTCAAACAAAAAAATATACCTAAGTTTTATACTTGTACAAGTTTTAAGACAGTGATAGAACAATACCAAATTTTTGCCGATACCGATACTCAGTTCTAGGCCGATATTGACACCATCATCGGACAATACCCACCGATACTCAATTCTCGGATAATACTAATACCACTAATATTAGACAATACCCACCGATACTCAATTCTCGGATAATACTAATACCATCAATATTAGACAATACCCACCGATACACAATTTTAGATGGCTACTGATACCCTGGCAGAGATTTAAAGCAGCACACACAATGGGGTGCGCTTGCATTTACACAATGCCAACAGATCGAATCTGGCCACTCTTGTGTCCTTGACGTTATCCAGAAAATGGTACTGGAAGTGACAGCTTTGAAGTTGTTGGGACATCCCTCAATGATTTCTATTTTTTTCTTTTAAATTTACTTGAAATATTTTTTCTTGGAGTAGAACATAAAGACGGGGTGAGAATATAATTTCAAATTTTCGTTTCTGGGGACTACCCTAGTGCATACGTGAGAATGGTAGTCTCAGGTACTACCCTAGTGCATACGTGAGAATGGTAGTCTCAGGTACTACCCTAGTGCATACGTGAGAATGGTAGTCTCAGGTACTACCCTAGTGCACACGTGAGAATGGTAGTCTCAGGTACTACCCTAGTGCACAAGTGAGAATGGTAGTCTCAGGTACTACCCTAGTGCATACGTGAGAATGGTAGTCTCAGGTACTACCCTAGTGCATACGTGAGAATGGTAGTCTCAGGTACTACCCTAGTGCACACGTGATAATGGTAGTCTCAGGGATTACTCTAGTGCACAAGTGAGAATGGTAGTCTCAGGGACTACCCTAGTGCACAAGTGAGAATGGTGGTCTCAGGGACTACCCTAGTGCACACGTGAGAATGGTAGTCTCAGGGACTACCCTAGTGCACAAGTGAGAATGGTAGTCTCAGGTACTACCCTAGTGCACACGTGAGAATGGTAGTCTCAGGGACTACCCTAGTGCACAAGTGAGAATGGTAGTCTCAGGTACTACCCTAGTGCACACGTGAGAATGGTAGTCTCAGGTGCTACACTAGTGCACACGTGAAAATGGTAGTCTCAGGTACTACCCTAGTGCACAAGTGAGAATGGTAGTCTCAGGTACTACCCTAGTGCACAAGTGAGAATGGTAGTTTCAGGTACTACCCTAGTGCACACGTGAGAATGGTAGTCTCAGGTACTACCCTAGTGCACACGTGAGAATGGTAGTCTCAGGTACTACCCTAGTGCACACGTGAGAATGGTAGTCTCAGGTACTAACCTAGTGCACAAGTGAGAATGGTAGTCTCAGGTACTACCCTAGTGCACACGTGAGAATGGTAGTCTCAGGTACTACCCTAGTGCACACGTGAGAATGGTAGTCTCAGGTACTAACCTAGTGCACAAGTGAGAATGGTAGTCTCAGGTACTACCCTAGTGCACGCGTGAGAATGGTAGTCTCAGGTACTACCCTAGTGCACACGTGAGAATGGTAGTCTCAGGTACTACCCTAGTGCACAAGTGAGAATGGTAGTCTCAGGTACTACCCTAGTGCACAAGTGAGAATGGTAGTCTCAGGTACTACCCTAGTGCACAAGTGAGAATGGTAGTCTCAGGTACTACCCTAGTGCACAAGTGAGAATGGTAGTTTCAGGTACTACCCTAGTGCACACGTGAGAATGGTAGTCTCAGGTACTACCCTAGTGCACACGTGAGAATGGTAGTCTCAGGTACTACCCTAGTGCACAAGTGAGAATGGTAGTCTCAGGTACTACCCTAGTGCACACGTGAGAATGGTAGTCTCAGGTACTACCCTAGTGCACAAGTGAGAATGGTAGTCTCAGGTACTACCCTAGTGCACAAGTGAGAATGGTAGTCTCAGGCCCGACACTGTTAGTCAGGCCAAGACACTACTCACTACCAACAATAATATTACAGTATTTAGTTATAATCTCAGGTCATTTTGTAACACTTTTATGTTTCATTCTGTACTGAACAATTATCTCAGTTTGATAAAGATTCAGAACAAACCGAAACGTCGAATAAAGTTCCAAAATTATTCACTCCATTTCCCATATTTCTATTCATGACGTGTCTTCCGTCTCCTAACTCCTGCTCGTGAAAATTCCGAGCATTTCATCCAACTTTCCTGCCTCTGCTAGAAAAAACTCAGCCAACGGCTGTCCAACCAATGGCTGTCCAGTCACCGGCTGTCCAGCCAACGGTTGCCCAGCCACCGGTTGTTCAGCCAACGGTTGTCCAGCCAACGGTTGTCCAGCCAACGGTTGAATAGCCACCGGCTGTCCAGCTAACGGTTGTCCAGCCCGGTACCGGCTTTCCAGCCAACGGTTGACCTGCCACTGGTTGTCCACTCAGTGGTTGTCCAGCCAATGGTTGTCCAGCCAACGGTTGAATAGCCACCGGCTGTCCAGGTAACGGTTGTCCAGCCACCGGCTTTCCAGCCAACGGTTGACCTGCCACCGGTTGTCCACTCAATGGTTGTCCAGCCAACGGCTGTCTAGACAATGGTTGTCTAGTCACCGGCTGTCCAGCCAACGGCTGTCCAACCAATGGCTGTCCAGCCATCGGTTGTCCAGCCAACGGTTGCCAGCCAACGGTTGCCCAGCCAACGGTTGCCCAGCTAACGGTTGTCCAGCCGACGGTTGTCCAGCCAACAGTTGTCCAATCACCGGCAATCCAGCCAACGGTTGCCCTGCCACCGGTTGTCCAGCCAATGGTTGTTTTGCCACCGGCTGTCCAGCCAACGGTTATCCAGCCACCGATTGTCTATCCAACGGTTGACCAGACAACAGTTGTCCAGCCACAGGTTGTCCAACCATCGGCAGTCCAGACAGCGGTTGTCCAGCCACAGGTTGTCCAGCCACCAGCTGTCCAGTCAACGGTTGTCCAGCCAACGGTTGTTTCCGCTACTGGCTGTCCAGCCACTGGCTGTCCAGTCACCGGCTGTTCAGCCACCGGCTGTCCAGCCACCGGCTGTCCAGACAACGGTTGTCCAGCCACAGGTTGTCCAGCCACCGGCTGTTGAGCCAACGGTAGTCCAGCCAAAGGCTCCCTACCCAACGGCTGTCCAGACAACGGTTGAATAGCCATCGGCTGTCCAGCCAACGGCTGTCCAGCCAGAGGTTGTCCAGTCAATTGAATTTTCCGGGAAATGTAAGCGAAATTTTATCATTTTTCTTCAGTAGGATATACCTTGGTATATTTTTCTTCAGTAGGATATACCTTGGTATATTTTTCTTCAGTAGGATATACCTTGGTATATTTTTGCTGGAAAATTGAAGTTTTTCAGGAAATGTTTGAAAACTTCTGGAAATGTCGGAAAGTGTAACAGAATAACTGTTTATTTCATTTTTAATTATCTTTAAATAATTTATATATTTTTATAAAATCAAAGTGATACTCTAGAAAATACATATTATTACTAAATATTTAATATTTTTAAAAAAAATACATGAGAAATTAAAAACCAGAAAAATGTGGTAAAATGGTATTTTATTACATAATTCGACATTTCAGAATGGTTTGATGTGTTTTCTGACTAAACTGTTTACCGTAGTTAATTTCCCTTCCTTATATTACCACCTCAGTTTTGTCTACCAAAAAACTTATTCCTTCTCATTCATCTCTGTTTTTCTCTCTCCTCTTCGATGAAAATAAGTCACTTTGATTTCTTTTCGTGTTAGCCTCTTTAATTTCCACCATGTTTGATGAGTGTACTTATGTGTACCTATGTCTAAAATCAACTTACTTTCATACCCTCCATTTCTTCCCTTTCTCCCTCTCCCTCGTTTCTTCCATCCCTTTTTCTTTCACTCTTTCCCTCTGGATCACCTGAGACAGTCTCTCTCTCACAAATCATACCTCGTCTCAAAACTATGTATGGTTAATGCCTCCTCAAGGTCAATTACCAGACTATTCCATTTCCTGACAACTCTATGACTAAAGAAATATTTCCTAACATCCCTTTGACTCATCTGACTCCTCACCTTCCAATTGTGACCATGCCACTTGTTACAGATCCCCACTCAGATTTAACCCCATTTATGCACACTTTCTGCTTCCTATTAGTGAGCCATGACTCGATCCATGACAGCATTTTTCCCCCAGTGCCATGAGCAGCCACTTTCTTCAACAGTCTCTGATGTGGTTCTCTATCAAAAGCCTTACTAAAATCTAAATAAACAATATCGAATTCTTTATCCTGATCAACGGCCTCAAAAGCTTTGCTGAAGAAGGTTAATAAATTAGTTAGGCACGAACGGCCCCTGGTGAAACTATGTTGAGTATCATTAATCAAATTATGCCTAGCAAGATGGCTTCTTATATTATCAGCTATAATTATTTTATTATTTTTTTATTATTACACTGGCCGATTCCCACCAAGGCAGGGTGGCCCGAAAAAGAAAAACTTTCACCTTCATTCACTCCATCACTGTCTTGCCAGAAGGGTGCTTTACACTACAGTTTTTAAACTGCAACATTAACACCCCTCCTTCAGAGTGCAGGCACTGTACTTCCCATCTCCAGGACTCAAGTCCGGCCTGCCGGTTTCCATGAACCCCTTCATAAATGTTACTTTGCTCACACTCCAACAGCACGTCAAGTATTAAAAACCATTTGTCTCCATTCACTCCTATCAAACACGCTCACGCATGCCTGCTGGAAGTCCAAGCCCCTCGCACACAAAACCTCCTTTACCCCCTCCCTCCAACTTTTCCTAGGCCGACCCCCTACCCCGCCTTCCTTCCACTACAGACTGATACACTCTTGAAGTCATTCTGTTTCGCTCCATTCTCTATACATGTCCGAACCACCTCAACAACCCTTCCTCAGCCCTCTGGACAACAGTTTTGGTAATCCCACACCTCCTCCTAACTTCCAAACTACGAATTCTCTGCATTATATTCACACCACACATTGCCCTCAGACATGACATCTCCACTGCCTCCAGCCTTCTCCTCGCTGCAACATTCATCACCCATGCTTCACACCCATATAAGAGCGTTGGTAAAACTATACTCTCATACATTCCCCTCTTTGCCTCCAAGGACAAAGTTCTTTGTCTCCACAGACTCCTAAGTGCACCACTCACCCTTTTCCCCTCATCAATTCTATGATTTACCTCATCTTTCATAGACCCATCCGCTGACACGTCCACTCCCAAATATCTGAATACATTCACCTCCTCCATACTCTCTCCCTCCAATCTGATATCCAATCTTTCATCACCTAATCTTTTTGTTATCCTCATAACCTTACTCTTTCCTGTATTCACTTTTAATTTTCTTCTTTTGCATACCCTACGAAATTCATCCACCAATCTCTGCAACTTCTCTTCAGAATCTCCCAAGAGCACAGTGTCATCAGCAAAGAGCAACTGTGACAACTCCCACTTTATGTGTGATTCTTTATCTTTTAACTCCACGCCTCTTGCCAATACCCTCGCATTTACTTCTCTTACAACCCCATCTATAAATATATTAAACAACCACGGTGACATCACACATCCTTGTCTAAGGCCTACTTTTACTGGGAAATAATTTCCCTCTTTCCTACATACTCTAACTTGAGCCTCACTATCCTCGTAAAAACTCTTCACTGCTTTCAGTAACCTACCTCCTACACCATACACCTGCAACATCTGCCACATTGGCCCCCTATCCACCCTGTCATACGCCTTTTCCAAATCCATAAATGCCACAAAGACCTCTTTAGCCTTATCTAAATACTGTTCACTTATGTGTTTCACTGTAAACACCTGGTCCACACACCCCCTACCTTTCCTAAAGCCTCCTTGTTCATCTGCTATCCTATTCTCCGTCTTACTCTTAATTCTTTCAATAATAACTCTACCATACACTTTACCAGGTATACTCTCACAAATCATACCTCGTCTGAAAACTATGTATGGTTAATGCCTCCTCAACATCAATTACCAGACTATTCCATTTCCTGACAACTCTATGACTAAAGAAATATTTCCTAACATCCCTTTGACTCATCTGACTCCTCACCTTCCGATTGTGACCATGCCACTTGTTACAGATCCCCACTCAGATTTAACCCCATTTATGCACTTTTTCTGCTTCCTATTAGTGAGCCATGACTCGATCCATGACAGCATTTTTCCCCCAGTGCCATGAGCAGCCACTTTCTTCAACAGTCTCTGATGTGGTTCTCTATCAAAAGCCTTACTAAAATCTAAATAAACAATATCGAATTCTTTATCCTGATCAACGGCCTCAAAAGCTTTGCTGAAGAAGGTTAATAAATTAGTTAGGCAGGAACGCCCCCTGGTGAAACCATGTTGAGTATCATTAATCAAATTATGCCTATCAAGATGGCTTCTTATATTATCAGCTATAATTGACTCTAGTAATTTGCCTACAATTGAGGTTAGGCTTATTGAGCGGTAATTTGACGGTAACGACTTGTCCCCTGCTTTAAAAATAGGAATTGCATTAGCCATCTTCCACATATCAGACACTACACCTGTTTGAAGAGATAAATTAAAAATATTAGTTAAGGGTTCACAGAGTTCCATTTTACACTCTCAAGGAACCCTTGAAAAAAGTTCACCAGGGCCCGGGGATTTATTTTGCTTTAACCGGTCTATCTGTTTGATAATCATTTCGCTAGTGACTGTCATATTGCATAATTCATCATCTTCAAGTTCACTATAAAACTTAATTACTGGGATATTGTCAGTGTCTTCCTGAGTGAAAACCGAGAGAAAATAATTATTAAGAATAGAACACATTTCATTCTCCTTGTCACTGAGATGCCCAGAGTTGGTTTAGAAAGACACGTAAGCAAACACTATAACATATTTATTAGAAAACGTTCCGGTCCTGGGACCTTGATCACTTCTGAAGTGATCAAGGTCCCAGGACCGGAACGTTTTCTAATAAATATGTTATAGTGTGACGTGTACTTGGCTCTGTGAAGACCTGTTTATGTGCTCTTGAGTGGTGACCTGCACTTTGAGTGCTGACCTGTACTTAACTCTGTGAAGAAGTGTCTTGTTTGCTCCCGTGGACTGAACCAAGATGCCCTCCATCGAGCAACTTTACCAGCAACTTAAGGAAGAATTGAGGGCAGCGAAGATGGAGATACGGCGATTGACCGAAGAAAACAAGAGGATTCGTAGTAGTCCTCCTGTTTCGAGTCCTCAGGTCAAGAAGGGATCGTGGTCAGTGGCTGGACAGCAGGGGACGACGAAGTTGACGATCAAGAAGACGAATGGAAAGCCAGAAACGATGAAGAAGAAAGAGACTGCTGTGGAAACTCCCGTGGAAACCTCCAACGCATTCTCGGTGCTACCCGACGAATGTGAGTCTACTACTGGGATCGTCACGACGAACGACAACAACGAAGGTAAGAATATTGTTGTTGTTGGGGATAGCCAGGTTAGATACATGGATAGGGCATTCTGCTTGAAGGACAGGAGTAGGAGACAAAGGGTATGCTTTCCTGGGGCTGGGATGGAGGACACTGTTAGCCGGCTTGACAACATCATGAACGGTAATGGGATCAATCCTATTATTTGCCTCAGTGCTGGAGGCAATGATGTAGGCAAGCGTAGAAGTGAGGATTTAGGTAGAAAGTTCAGGACAGCTATAGACATGATTAGGAAGAGGGGGGGCGCCCTGTTATATGTGGCATTTTGCCAAGAAGAGGTGTTGGTAATGAATGGTTGTCCAGAGCAATTGGTATTAATTGTTGGCTGGATAAACACTGTAAGGATAATGCAGTACCATTCATTGACAACTGGGACAACTTCTATGGCCGAAATGACATGTATGCCAGGGATGGGGTTCACTTATCCAGGGCAGGTGTGGGTTTTCTTGCTAACTCAGTTGAGGGGGTTGTTAGGACTTTAAACTAGGATTAGTTAGAGGTATGGGATTAGAAATGATTAATAATGAGTATGGATATATTGACTTATGCTCTGATATTAAGAATCTTAATAGTAACTGTCATGGAGTAACTCTGGGTAATGATAATTTCAGAAATTGTGTAAAAACAAAGATGAATAGGAAAAATGTGCAGAAGAAAAAACATATGATGGTATTTTATGCTAACAGTCGAAGTGCAAGAAATAAAATTAATGAACTACGTTTGGTAGCATGTGCTGGGAATTTTGATATCATTGCATTAACTGAAACGCGGTATGATTTAAAGAGTCGGGATATGACTGCTGAGTGTAATATTCAGGGATTTAAGTTATTCAATGTGGATAGATGTAATGGGAAGGGGGGAGGAGTTGCATTGTATGTTCGAGAAAATATTAATTGTTGCATAAAAACAGGTATAAAAATAGATGGAGCAGTAACAGAGTCTGTTTGGGTAGAGTTCGTGGAGGGTCAAGAAAAACTAATTCTAGGTGTAATATACCGACCTCCAGGCTTGGATCACGATAGAGGGAGACTTCTTTGGGAAGAAATTGTTAGGGCTTCTGGACACAGTAACGTAGTCATAGTAGGGGACTTTAACTTTAGCCAAATTGACTGGAATTCTTTGACAGGTAATCTTGAGTCCAGTGACTTCATGGAAACAGTTCAGGACTGTTTTCTGAAACAGAGTGTAACTGAACCTACCAGGGGTAATAATTTGCTAGACCTAGTCTTGTCAAATAAGGAAACACTCGTGAATAATCTGGAGATCACTGAAGAGCTTGGCACAAGTGATCACAAATCCATCACCTTTAGCATTAATTGGGAATGCAAGAATAATGATAATACAGTAAAAATCCCCGATTTTCGTTCTGCCGATTATAATGGACTTAGGGAACATCTGTCTAATCTTGATTGGGGTTATCTAGCTAATGATTTTATTGACGATAATCATACTTATGAATATGAAGGGATCTGCTTTTATGATTGTTTTCTTAATAATGTACACAGTGCCCAGAGTATATACATTCCCCAGAGAGAAATTAGGTCTAATAATAACGATCCCAAATGGGTTAACAGGAGGCTAAAGCATCTATTAGGGGAGAAAAGGGGAATTTATAGGCGCATCAGAAGAGGAGAGGTTAACCTTACTGACCAATATGTTCAGCTTAAAAGAGAAGTAAAAAAGGCGATTAGAAAGGCTAAACGTGACTATGAAATTAGAGTTGCTAATGAATCAAAGACTAATCCAAAGGGGTTCTTTCAAGTGTATAGGACGAAGGTGAAGGAAAAAGTAGGACCTCTGAAATCTGGAAATGGACAGCTGACGGATAATGAACTAGAAATGTGTTCCTTATTTAATGACTATTTTTTGTCAGTTTTTACACAGGAAAATGTAAATGAGATTCCAGTAATTAACAATTATTTAGTTCCTGATGAACTTAAGTTAACTAATATTACTGTCACGAGGGACATGGTTATTAAACAGATAGACAAACTGAAACAAAATAAGTCCCCGGGACCCGATGAGTTGTTTTCAAGGGTACTTAAGGAATGCAAGATGGAGCTTAGTCAGCCATTAACGAGTGTATTCAGTGCGTCCATCCTTACCAGTGTTGTGCCAGAGATGTGGAAGATAGCTAATGTGGTTCCTATATTCAAATCAGGGGATAAGTCCACTCCTTCAAATTACCGTCCAATAAGCCTGACATCTATAGTGGGCAAGTTATTAGAATCAATTATAGCTGACATTATCAGAAGTCACCTTGAAGAGCATAACTTGATAAATGAATCTCAGCATGGATTCACGAGAGGTCGTTCCTGCCTGACAAACTTACTGACGTTCTTCAATAGAACATTTGAGGCAGTTGACAGTGATAAGGAATATGATTGTTGTTGTTAAAGATTCGCCGGTATTTTCCCGGCCCGGGCCCTTCCAAGTGGTGGCCCGGCACTGGCTCCCTGTCTAGGGAGTGTCTGAGACCTAAGTCTCCCATGGGAGGAGGCACAAGTACCCCCCTCATCTTGTAAGGTACAAACTCGGGCTCTGGCACCAACCATGCCCTAGAAGGGCAATGCATGGTGTCGATCGTGCTAGCGCTGTGCTCTCCTGTGTGGAGTGTCATGTGTTGGTGTTCATTTTCATTCATGTTGATTCGCAGGTCCTTCTGGCCCAGGTCTTCTCCAGATGGTGACCCGGCAGTGGCCCCCCGGGTGGGGGGTGACGATAATCATCTTTCTTCTTTCTTGGCCCTCCGGTTGGAGGATGTCGTCTTCTTCTATCTTGCGCTGACTTCCCCAAAGAGAAGCGCAGTCGGGCAGAGGCAGCAGTTACAGGGTTGATTGGAGCCACACCCCAGCTTTAGCGGACAGCAAAGTGCTGGGTGAATGGTCATGGATAGTCGTGCTAGACCAGGGTACCGTCTTCAAGGTCCCTATTCTGAAGCATCCTGAATTTCCTCTTTGAGGTGTACTTGACTTCCACAAGGTGTTGGGTGTTGGCAGTGAGTAGTCTGGTCATGTCTGCAGTGGTGTATGTAGCAGTTTGGTCGTAGGTATACTTGACTGTTCCGTCCTGGAGGTGATGATGGATTTCTGAAGACAGCATTGTGTTCTTATACTGCTTGGTTGTGTAGAAGTATACACCCTTCAGATATCGGACTTGTTGTGGTGCAGCAGTGTCAGTGACAGTGGCACCGTGAGGTGCATCCACAGTGTCTTGTGTTTTTGCTTTCTTGGCTGGTGGCTGAACTGGTGAAGGCGAGATTTCCGACTGGTCAGTTGCTCTAGCAGTGGATGAAAGCGGTAGTGGACTCTCATTGGTGGGTTTTGCCGACGTCTCAGAGGTCTCTGATTGGTCCATCTCTGTGTCTAGTGGAGGTTGTGACAGCGGTGGAGCAGCGGTGATGCTGGTAATATTTGCAGTAGATTTTAGGATCTCAGTGGAAGGTGGTGATGCAGGGAATGTGAGGCCAGGCATATTATTTAGTTTGAAAAGTTCATTGATGGTGGTGTTGAAGGAACCAGGCTCAGCTGCATTCTGTACATGAGCATACATAATGCAACAAAGAATCTTGGTGGAGTCGGCAGTAGGTGCTGGCAGGGAAGTGGTGGGAGCAGCTTGCGTGGCATGTAGTATCTTGGTAGTGTCTGCTTGAAGCTTGGCGATAGCAGAATATGTGGTTGCTTGTGGGTTAGGTTTCTTCTGTTGTTGTTTCTTGAGTATGTCTCTTCTGGTAGGGCACCTGGCAGCAAGAGTATGATAAGGCCATATTTGTGAACTCTATAAGTCAGACAATATTCAAATCTGTGTGTTTGTATCTCAATGAACAACTTATAGAATCGAATCCATTTTATTCATATACAGGTTATATTAAACTGCTTAAGCATTTATCCCCATCAAAATTAGATACATTGGGAAGAATAGCATTCTTTCGTAATAAAGACACAGCAAGTAGTACTATTACATCAGGTGATTTAGATGTTATTAAGAAAGACGAAGGTAAATTAACGAATGAAGTGAATACTTGTTTCCCTTTGATGCTGGATGTGAGTAGTTTTCACGAATGTATCCTGGATAGTGTCCAATGTCGATTGAGACTTGAATTGCATTCACCCGCATGGGTAATTATGACTCCATTAAGCGGAAAAACATATAAATATAATATTAATTCCATTAAATTATGGATCGATAAAGTTATTCCGTATACGAATGCATTAATTGCATTGAATTCAAGCATGAGGGCAAACCCGCAAGGGTGTGAATATCTGTTCAAGAAGACATTATTTAAATCATATATTCTGACATCTAATCAAACACAATTGATCGCAGATAATCCTTGGGGACAAGTCATACCCGATAAGATATTTATTATATTAGTTGATATGAAGACATATGATGGAGGATATAATTTTAATCCATTATATTTTCAACATGAAGATTTGAATCATTTCGGGGTTACAATTAATTCAGAAATGATTCTTAATATTGACTGTAAGTTTCCTACCCACGCGAGTAGGTTATATTACGCTACCTTGAAATCTCTGGGTTTGGAGACTGATCATCTGATTACATATAAGAGTTTTCTCCAAGGCAGAACTATATTAGGTGTTGACCTGAGAAGTGAACAGGTTAAGAATGCTATATCTGTCGAGAAGAATGGAAATTTGAGAATAGATATGACATTTGGTAAACCGAAAGATGAGAATAGAATTTGTATGATGTTTGGTGAAACTAATGCGATTTTAAATATAAATGAAAATAGAACAGTGATAGTGCATACACGAGTATAGACCATGAATTGTGAAGAGATAAATATTGCCTTGAAACATCATACGGGAAGATATGCCTCGTATTTGGGATGTTTTGCCGCAAATAATATAAATGAAGTTATTATGAGGATAAAAGATAAGCCGGTAATTTTCATCATTAATATATTGAACGATCAAGATGAAAATATGGGTCATTGGATTACTATATATGTGAACAAATACATATTATTATATTTAGATAGTTTCGGGGTGGATTTAAAACATTATACAAATATATATGAGAAAATTATATACAAGAGAAATTTCATGTACGGTATTAATCAGAGGATTCAACATGAAAAATCATTGTTGTGCGTCTTATATGCTATATATTTTGTGTATAAGTTAACAAATTATAGCGTAAAGAAAATTATACCATATTTGTTTAAAGATTTTGGTAGAAATAAATTAAAGAATGACCAATTTATAATGAAATATGCATATGAGCATTTCAATATACCTTCATGTTCAAGTGTATTTGCTAATAATTCAACCTGGAATTATGAAAATCTGTGTAAAATATTGGAATTATAATACGGTGGGTAGAGTCGTTTAGAGGCGGGCAAAAGGTCACAACACTGGTATAAATGACTGTGCTGGGTCACTCTTTGCATCTACTGTCATTCAAGTAGGGTCAAGGATGAATCCAATTCAGTACTCCGTTGGAGGTGTCTGCGAGGAGGAGAGAAGACTGCATCCCTGTGTATGTTGGAATAATCCACCTGCGGTAAATGGTAAGTGAATATTGAAAAAATCTTTTTTACACATAAATGATTTTAGAAGTGTAATGTATTAACCAATAAAACTTTTTAATGCATTTAAAGATATGCCTTATTCTTCTTCTAATCGAGAAATTTTTTTTCTTTGCCAGATGCGAATTGCGATAAATGCGTATGGAGCGAGATGGAATATTTTATGACAAATTCCCAACCTACTTCATGTATGGATGAGGATTCCCCCATAAATTATCCACCAGCTTCCCCCCCAGAAGTTTATTGTATAACAGATGAGGAAGAAGATGATGACCCTGAACAAAATGCACAGAAATTCTACAAGAGAAGAAAAATTACTCTACGTTGATTTTAGTCAATGAATTGTAGCTTTTTTCAATGAAATTGTATTTGTTTGTATTACCAGAAATGTAATGGCTGTATAATAAATAATGAAAAAAATATTGTGTATTAGTGTTATCCTGAAATGTGTCTTTCTGATGATGAAAATGTTTTCCCTATGTTGTAGGTACTATATCCCCTTATTAACTTTAATGAACTAAAAGGATCGACAAGATTCAGCCTGTGTGTGACGTCACTACTATGTCCCCTTATTAACTTTAATGAACTAAAAGGGTCGACAAGATTCAGCTTGTATGTGTGACGTCACTGACCGCCGAGTAAACACCCTTCTTAGGTCATTTGACTTGTTTAGACCTGTAGTAAGCATGCTTACCCCCAGAGGGGGGATTCCAAAAACTTGATCCGAGGAATTGGAGAATTTCGAAACCCCATAGGGGGATCCAAAAAATTTGATCCAAGGAGATCATAAGAATTTCGAAAACCCCATAGGGGGGAATCCAAAAACTTGTATTATCGAGAAAATTTGATCCGAGGAGATCGAGTCTTGGTAATATTGAGAAATTTTTGGGATTGGGGGGTGGGGGTGGAAGGAGGGACAATCCAAAAAACCTTGATCCAAGGAGATGGAGAATTTCGAAAACCCCATAGGGGGGATCCAAAAAAACTTGATCGGAGGAGATGGAGACTTTTGATTTCGAGAAATTTTGGGATGGGGGTGAAAGTGAGAGGGGGAACCTCAAAAATTTGATCCGAGGAGATGGAGAGCACAAGAAAATGAAATTCAAAAAAAAATCGAAAAAAAATCGGAAAAAAATTCGAGACGCGGGGGCGATCCGGACGACGCTGCAGAAGGCGCAGCAGAAGGCGCGGGCGGGGGTCGCGAAGGGCGCGGGGCGGGCGCGCGGGCGGGCGCGCGGGCGCGACGGGGGGGGGGTCGCGAAGGGGGGGGTCGCGAAGGGCGCAGGCGGGGGGTATTGGTTGGGGGGGTCTGTTATGAGATCTACAAGTCGGGAATTGGGTGATGGAGCAAACTCTGGGCCAGCGACATCATTTGGCCAACTAACATTAATTCATCAATGTTATATACGAACAAGTTCCAGACTCGAGTCATCCTAGGAATAAATGATCTCAGATTTAGAGGTGTTTTTGAGAAGGGTACAGCCAGAGTGTACCTGCTGTTTGCTGCCCGTCTTGTTGTGCAGAAGCTGTCCACAGAGTGGACCTAGTGTGGTGTACCTTGACTATATTGACCTTGTGCAAAACAGACCGCACACATCCTTCCGGTGTTGAAGACTCTGCTGTAATAACACTTCTGTCAAGGCGGGGCACAGACGAGAGATGAATCGCCTTGTTCTGTTCTCTGTTTAGTCAACTTGTGGATAAGACGAGGAGGCAGGTGAAGCTTACTTGAACGTGAAGCTTACTTGAGGTGAGAGTGTACACGTGTCTTGTACAGAGTCTTGCAGATTCTACTGTCGAGGACAAGAGAGATAAATCTAAGATGGTGAAGATGTAACTGAGAACAGCTGGCGTTTCCTCTCTTAGATAAGTAAATGTCAGAATTAGTCCTCTGCATATGTATAAGATTCTGGGATGAACTGAAGGTCATTGAAATACATTCCATAACAATGGCCGAAGTAAACATTCCTGTGGAACATTGGCACCAGTAGTGTATATTGTTGACTATTATTTTGTGAAGGTAATCACTAAGGAGGTGTAGTATAGAGCCAGCGACTCCTGGTACTTGCAGTTTTGCCAAGAACCTCTGATATCATTCTTGGTCGGAATTACAAGATATATGCAGCGTTACTTCATGGCTGACCTTTGGTTCAGCAACTGGTGTCAGCTAATGGAAGAGTATAACAGCACATCAGCACCAATATGGTTTAAAAAAAAAAAAACAGAGCGAGTGGAAATCCTAAAACGCTGTCATCTGTCGTGAGATTTTCTCACGAATCTTGCCAGTGATTGACAGGAGTGACACTCGTCAGTAGTTACTGATTTAAGCTCTGCTCTTTTGTTAACAGGGACCACATTTGCTTCTATCCACAGAGAAGGCCATTTACATTGTGCTAAGCAGTGCTGATAGATGGTAGTTAGAGGTGATACTAGCAAGTCTCAACATCTACTACGCAATCTTGGGCTCGTCTTATGTTGCCCTCTGCCTCTTTTTGGTCCAGAGATTTACGAAGATACACTTCATTATGCCTTATTGTTACCACTGACAACTTTGACAGTTCTTGCACCTACCAAAGGAGTTTCTTTTTCTAAATTAGGAATTTACAAGGTGGCAACAAAGTTCAGGAAAGAGATCAAGTTTCTCATGACTGCTAGGAGAGACGTTCCAATCCTGCCGATTTAGAAATAGAATAGATACATCAGGTGAATAACCTTGTCGGTCCTGACAAAGGACTAACAGGTTTTGGAGCCCACCTTACTTGATGCCAGTTTTATTTGCCAGCTTCCCATCTAGAGATAGCCCACTTTTGGACCTCTTCCATTTTCCAGCAGACTTGTCTGTGCAGGTTTCTGTTATAGATAGTGGGATGCCTCTTACACCTTCTCCCAACCATGTACTGAGCAGTAACGGCATCTCGACTTCGGAAACCTAATCAAGGCTGATCTGAAGACTTCGGCACATACTGCGGGTGAAGGATGTGTTTTTGTTGGAGACTAAGGATATCTTATGTGAAGACATTCACTTGGTTATTAACGTCACATTGAAGAGCATACCAAACTTGCGTCAAGCTCCGAGCGAAGGATCAGCCAGTTTTCCTTTTCCCACAGTCAGGTTGTGCGTGTAGGTTGTTCACCTCATTGTGTTGGTCTTCAGTGTCGTAAAGACAGCCTTGTGGTCAGAGGGAGGCACCGGAGATGTGAGTAGGGAGGTCAAAGTTTTTCATGTCAAACACTTGAAAGAGTTCATCAAAATCCGTCTGTATAAGATATTGACTGAGGTCACCATCAATTATAATGTTGACATTTATGTTTAAATCGGTAGGGCATCCACATTTTCCATCAGAAATTTGATGGGGTCTGCTTGCTGCCATTAAGGTATGTACATTGCTAGTGTTACTAAAGAGGTACTAGAGTTTAGGCATAGCTTGAAGAACTTTAGTTTCAGGCAACATTAATTAGCTGGACGGCATGTACATTTTTAGAAACGCAATTGACAATGCTTCCTCCTTGACCTTGCCTGTCTCGCTTCATCCATGAGGTACAACCAGCAACTGCTATAATGTCAGGACTATGAGTGTTCACGAAACTTTGCGTGAGCTCACCGATATTGGTGTAAACCCAAAAACCAAATGTGCCTATGAGGCCTATTACATCTGGTATCGGCAGAGCCGCCACACAAGCTTGGCATAAGTTATGGCGAAATATTTATCTAAACTCCTGGGTGCGATTAATCAGGTTCACCTAAAGCATTCGGGTGACATCCTTAATCGTGTCAGGGATCGATCTCAACATGAGTGATAAGAAACTTGCAAGTTTCTATGTGACTGCCTTATTCACCAACGTCCCAGTTGATCAAGCCATTGATCTTTTTCGTAGGGTAATTAACGATGATACAGAGTTACCTGTACCTCGCCAGGATTCTGTGAGCCTTGTCGAACTTTGTGTTCGTTAAAACTGTTTTATTTCTGAAGACAAGAATTATAAACAAGTGTTCGGGATAGCCATGGGCTCGCCCCTTAGTGCAGTACTGGCCAGTTTATATATGGTGGACCTAGAATCTAGACGGATCCTCAATAATATCCCTAGGTCAGTAATATGGATAAGGTACGTTGATGATATTTTGGTCATTTTACCCAAAAATCTAGACGTATGTGTGACATCCTCAACACAATCAACGCTCTGGAACCTACTATTAAATTTACACTAGAGGAGAAGGACAACCAGATACCTTTTCTCGACGTTCTCCTACTCATGGTGAAAACAGACTTTCTTTTGAAGTCTACCGTAAACCTACCTACAAGAACGATCTTCTACATTTCTTCTCTCACCATGACACCAGAACTAAAAGAGGGGTAGTTATAAGCTTCTTTGTGAGAGCTTTCAGAATTTCCAGGCCGCAGCTCCTTGAAGATGAATGCACATACATCACACATTCTTTTAGTTTACTACACTTTCCACTACACTTTATACGTGATTGCAGGAAACGTGCGACACGTATCCTCAACAAGACTAACATCAGTCAAGTTGAAGAAAAGCCTCCAGGTTACGTCGTTTTACCGGTCAGCAACGTTGCAACTAACGTTTCAGAAATGCGTAACAGATAACTAGCTAAAATATCTACCAGCTACTCAACTACTATTAAGTACCTGGTACAAAAACCCAAGCATGACTCTGACACAAGTGCAGGAATATACACTGTCCCTTGTGGGGTGTGTGACGAAGTATATGTTGGGGAAACAACCAGATCTCTGGACACTGGGATCACAAAATACAAAAATGCTTGCAGAAATTATGGCCGTAAAAACGCGTGTGTTCATCATAGGGATGATGTTGGACACCACATGAAATTCAGTGAGGCTAAACTAGTGATTAAAGAAGACGATTTAAGATGGCGAAACTGCATAGAATATGCCTAATTACTGTCAGTAACGCTGTCCATCAAAAGTCCGGTACATACAGTATCTCAAAATTGCTAATCAACAGGATATTACCCATTCTGGAGACCGCTGTAACATGACGTCAACAGGTCCTTCTCTCACTCAACCCGTCTCACCACATTAGTTCCATTACTACAACTATTACCACTACCCATGCAATACTCCACTTGACTCCTGCCACTATATACATACTCGTTTTCTTACTTTTCTCTGTATTTGGACTGAAGAAGCCAATCGTGGCGAAACGTTTCCTTTAATAAATGTCCTGACCTGTATATGTCTTTTTTTCCAAAAAAACTCTAATGTTTGCCGACAGGAATTTTACTAACTGGCTTCTCAAACGTGTGTAAGGTACTTGTCCTTGAGAGAGGTAGGACACTGGTGCAGACACTCGGATGTAGCTTTGTGGTCTTCTACAAGGCACAAATCCAACACCTGACCTGAGACAGGATTGACATGTAATTTATCAGTTCTGGGAATTGTTGGTTTGCTCCAACAAAAATCACTGAAGAACTATTTATCCTGACTGTCAAGTTCTTGTTTGTTACGTCGACATTTTTTTTTCGATGTTTCTGCTTGTTACGGTAACTGCAGCTGGAATCTCCAAGGCAGTTGTCAGTGGTGTGCTCCTCTCTTAACAGCAGGAGTACTGTCGAGGTGCCTGGAAGGGTGGTCTACTTTTGCTGCATTTCTTGTGTTTCACTGCTGTTTCAGTAGCTGATTTCTTAGTTCTGATTTTGGTAAGCCTGATGATTATGTACCTGGTGAGTATTTTCCTGCGGCTGTGTTGGCAGGAGACGAGACAGCTGTGGGTAGCAACATCTTTCTCTTTCACTTCCTCTACGCCCTCGTCCACGCCTACTAAGCCCTAGTTCACGCCCACTACGCCCTCGTTCACGCTCACTACGCCCTCGTTCACGCCCACTACGCCCTCGTTCACGCCCTCATCCAGCTGTACCAGATTTAGGGTCGGTCAGCTGATTGGTAGCTACAGCAATCACTAGCGGAGAAAAACCTGCCTCGGAGTTGGCAGTCAGAGCACTGATACCAGTTGTACTAGTAGGTGTTGGAACAGTGATGTCTGGTGTAGCGTTAGGTATAGGAGGGAAACTAACAGATCCAGGGCTTTCTTCCTTCTCTCTTTCTCTCTATCTCTTTCCCTCTCTGTCTCTATTTCTCTCTGTGTCTCTATCTCTCTGTCTCTCTCTATCCCCTCCTCTCTCTCCCCTGAAAACCCTCATCAGCTAATAAACGCTGCTCTTTAACAATTTCTAACAGTATGGCAGTTTATCTCTCGGTTCTGTCCTAGACTTCACAATTCTGAAAGAGCTGCAATATTCAACAGACTACTCCAGCAGAATAAGAGTAATACATTCAAAATATCACCAATGGAAAGTTTGACTGGGTTCCTTCCTGAGCTGAAGCTGTAGGGAGGGGTGAGCCATTTTTCTGTGATCATGAAATTAAGATTGAAAAATTATGGAAAAAAATGTTTTCTTACTGAAAAAGTGCAAAATTCTGGCAGCATTCTTATGTAATCAGCTTGTTTCTATTATATTTCTAAGTATGTTTTTTCATTAAATTTTTTTTCTTGGTTCTTGCTGGCAGCAAGCTATGCTGGCAATTAGTATTTTTTCCCCTCCAAAAATTACGATTTTTATGAGCGTTTCATTCTAAATACTCTATATGGCAACTTCTGTGTTGGCTAAAGTGTAGAGCACAGTGAGTGTCCCTTAGTAGCCTGCTGGCTGTCAACAAGGAAGGGGTGGTGTAACACCCTGAGATTTGGCGGCCATTGCGTTTCCCACCAAACAATATTAATAACTCAGTAATAAATTATTGACATTGTTTTCCTCTTTCTGCAATAAGTATTAATAGCATTGTCATGATTTTTTGTACAGGTTAATGAGGAATGATGGTTCTACGAACACCCAGCTTTTTATTTTTTTCTTATGGAATCTACTGACATTATCGCTTAGACGGCCTCGGCTGACAATAATCTAGCCTTTATTTTTCATCTGATGTTAACTAGAGCATTGTACATCTTCCCAATTTAATAGAAAAAATGAAGTTTTATGACCCATAAAATTGTGCATAATTCATTTTTTTCTATCTAATTTCAAGGCTAACAGTCAAGAAAAAGTGCTTAGGAATACTTTAATATACACATTAAATTATTTCACCCTGTTTTAGGCTACAGTTGTACCTTGTATATATATACACACACACACACACACACACACACACACAAGCCCACACACACACACACACACACACACACACACACACACACACACACACACATATATATACACACACATATATATATATATATATATATATATATATATATATATATATATATATATATATATATATATATATATATATATATACACATTAGTAATTTTCTATACATGCTCTAATTGGAATAGATCTTTACAAGATATACTTTTTTTGAATGTTTCTAGTTCTTTTCAGTATTCATCCAACATTAAGTATAAATATCATCCAAATATACATTGTCAATTCTTCTTTAATATATGTTCCCCTCAAGGAAGGTTCCTTGATGTTGGTGAGGGGCTCTTGATTTAGGGAATTGGATCTGTGCTCCAGTTCCCCGAATTAAGCCTGAATGCCTTCCACATCCCCCCCCCAAGCGCTGTATAATCCTCCGGGTTTAGCGCTTCCCCCTTGATTATAATAATAATAATTTAATATATGTTAAGTATTCACCAAAATCTTTTGCTTTCCCCCGTCTAGTTCAGACCATCGCTGCCAAAAACCTACCATAAACATTCAGACAGTTAATCCCAGTATTTTCAGATTGTTTCAATTAAATATATCAATTCATTAACTCCTACTAATATTGTTAACTTCTGTTCGAGTCTATTATAAAATTACCTGATTATGACCCATAATATTCATGAACGTCTGGGAAATCTCCGTTAGCGAAGTTACATATTTAGTTTAAGAAACCTCTTTTAACTCCATGGTTTTTTTCAATGTTTATTTTTCAATAAACAGGTATTTTCTAAGATTGTTGAAAAAGGCAAGGTGGTTAATGGGGATTGGTAGCCTATCGACAACAGTAGGATCATTACGGCTTCTCGTAACCTTTTCACCTCCAGACAAGAATACTTATTCCCTAAAATTGGGACTAAAGCAAACTTAAATATACTAAGACAGACACCCCCTCGGTATATATATATATATATATATATATATATATATATATATATATATATATATATATATATATATATATATATATATATATATATATATATATATATATTTATATATTAAATATACTTGAAATATTAAAAAAACTGAGGAAAATGTGCAAAATTACATTTCATTGCATATTTCGACGATTTAGAGCGTTTTAAATGCGCTTACGATAAACCACATTTTTTTATTTAAAATTCATAAAATTTCGCAATTTTAAACAGAACATCTCTTGCAACTAAATTTTATGCGACAAGTAAGCTCAGTTTTGAGATTTTTGTGTAGTTCTTTATCAAAACATATTTTAAATATAAAAACTGAAGTTTTTCAAGAAATGTTTCAAAAAACCTTGATCGTTGAAACATGCCAAAAAATATGATTTTCGCTGATTTTTCAACTTCAACATATACATTGCACATGTTTAAAAATTCCAAATAAAAATTTATAAAAATCAATATTAATATTTATTTCATATCCTTTAAAAAAAAATACTTAAAACATAAAAATCGGAAAATTGTGCTAAAATGATTTTTTATTGCATATTCCGACGATTTAGAACGTTTTGAATGTTTTTTTGACGAAGCACATTTTTTAGCTAAAATTCACAGAATTTCACACTTTTGAATTAGAATTACTGCTGCAATTGAATTTCACGCTAAAATCAAGCAAAATTATGCTATTCTTCTGAAGTACTATGTAAATACACATTTTAACTCAAAAAAAATGAAGTTTTCAAGAAATCTTTGAAAAATCTTTGAGTCGTCGAAATATGCCAAAAAAATATGATTTTCGATGATTTTTCAACATTTACATATATTTTTTACATTGTTAAAAAATCACAATAAAAATCGATAAAAATCAATATTAATTTTGAATATTTCATATATTTTAAAACAAATACTTGAAACATTAAAAAACTCAGAGAAATGTGCTAAAATGATGTTTTATTTCATATTTCGACGATTTAGAACGTTTCGAACGGTTTTCTGACAAACCTCATTTTTTAGCTAAAATTCATAGATTTTCACACTTTCAAATAAGAATTGCTGCTACAACTGAATTTTAGTAAGCAAAATTATGCTATTTTGGTGAAGTACTTTGTAAATACATATTTTAAGTGAAAAAATTGAAGTGTTCAAGAAAGGCTTTCAAAAGTTTGTTGATCACACTACTTGGTGGAGTGTGGGTATTACTAGTTGTATTACTAGTTGTATTACTAGTTGTATTACTAGTTGTATTACTAGTTGTATTACTTCTGACACGCATTACCATTGAGAGAAATAACACATAGGTGTTTACCAACTATGTTTAACCTTTGAGATATTGTTTACCACAGAGAGAAAATTTTTAAGGGTAACTCTAGATTGTGCGACTCAGGAGCTGGAGTCTCCAATACATGGAAAACTTGACCCTGGAGTTGGAGCTCGATCTTAGGGTAATTACCTTCCCCCCCCTTGCGAAAAAATTGAAAACCCCCCAAAATTCGAAAAATCGATGTAAAAGTTGATCCATGGAGATGGAGCAGGGATGGAAGTGAGGGAAACTTTTTTTATTCGATGATAATACTTGATCCGAGGAATTGGAGACAGCAAAAAGTGGAAAAAAAATTGGTAACGTTCTCTATAAAATATGAAAAAAAGATGGCAACACCTCCAGAAAAAATTTGGAAAAGTTGGCAACACTGGAGAAACAAATTAAATTTTGCAACATTCTCGAAAAAATGAAAAATGTTTGCAACACTTCTGGAAAAATAAATGGAAGAAAAGATGTCAACACTCCAGGGCTCAGCCGGGGGGCGCCGCGGGGGGAGCCGCGGGGGGCGCCACCGCCGCGGGGGCGCTGCGGGGGGGGCGCTGCGGGGGGTGCGTCGCTGGGGGCGCCACGGGGGGCGCAGCGGGGGGCGCCGCGGAGGGCGCCACGGGGGGCGCCGCGGGGGGCGCCGCGGGGGGCGGAGCGACAAAAAAAAAGGAAAAAAAAGAGTTGGAAGGGGTGGGACGGCGGCCGGGGGGGGGGAAGACGGCGGCACCTTCGATGAGCCACTATAGGACAAACCCCCTACGCCAAGGAAATCAACAAATTATGGAATATGATGTAAATACCCAAACATCAGAAAGTCCTCCAACATGTTATATAATAATAAATACAGGAACTTTCTGCCAAAGATGGCCAGACCATCACTTAACACCAGAAAATGTTACGACCTACGTTGCTCAAAATTCCACGTAAATAGAAAGCAGTGCCAAAAAATACGCATTAACGAAAAGTATACAAGGTAACCAGAGTATTTTTAAAGGAGATAGAGAAGTATTAAAGAAAACACAGGACAAACAATTAAGGGCAACAGGAAGTACAGAGATAAATGACAGTGGAACACCAGGGACCAGTTTCTCAACACCAGGATAAAACATACGACAACACACATTGTAAACAGTACCAGGATAGACCTTGGATATGTTCAAAAGCTGCCACTCTACCAGATGGTACACAAGCTGCCACTCTACCAGATGGTACACCAGCTGCCACTCTACCAGATGGTACACAAGCTGCCACTCTACCAGATGGTACACAAGCTGCCACTCTACCAGATGCTGCTGTACCACACCAACTAAAAGCTCAATTATCTATTATCAATTATCCCCCATTTTATTTTTTTTGCTACCATTCAGGGTTTAAAAGTAAATAAAGATAACAAGATAAAATACAAGGGCGAGTTCCAACCATAACAAACTGAATGTCTGGAGTGATTACAGAAACACATACAAAAAAAATATATTACTGGCAGTGAGAAATGGATGCAAAAATACAATATGTAAATAGATTGGATGAGGTAAATAATTAAAGAAAAATAAGACAATATGTAAGAGACTCATTTTGTTCTGCAGAACTGTTGAAATCATCAAATAATGTAGTAGAAGTAATAGGTATAATAGTGAATAAGGATCTGGTAATTTTCCATACATAATAATCACCGTCAACAACGACAGAAAGATTCAGAAAACAGACAAGTACTGATTATTTTGTTGGGTTATATTCAATCTAGTCACATATTCTCATTATGAATTTTTAAATATTTTCTCTCCTTAAAAATTCTGTATGTTTTTATGTATGTTTTATTACCGTTTATTCTTTCTAGTAAAATATTTATATAGATTAGATACGTGGCAAGAACACAGACTTGTGGTACCCCACTAGTGATATTTCAACGTGAAAGATGCTCTTCATCAGGGTATATATACAGATGTAGTTCTCTCTCTCTCCCTCTCACTTTTTTTTGGGTCATACAATGCTTTTTAAACAGGGTGCCGCGGCACCCTGGTGTGCCACTGATAGTGCCTAGGCGTGCCGCAAGATTGTTAGTAATGTGGGAAGTCTGAGAAATTGTTAGAAATGTAAGAATGTGGGAAATCTGAGACACTGTTAGTGATGTTAGAATGTGGGAAGTCTGAGACATTGTTAGTGATGTTAGAATATGGGAAGTCTGAGACATTGTTAGTGATGTAAGAATGAGGGAAGTCTGAGACATTTCTGGATCAGACAATGAGTAAAATTTCACGAATTATCTTAAGAAAAGTAAAGAGTAGCTTTAAATTATATAGATGTCTGACTCACTTATCACAACATCACTTCTTTCACGTCCTCTATATTGACAAGGAAAACATTCACCATCACACACAACAAATAAAAACTTTCTGGGACGAATATACAAGTAAAATGTACCATTTCGGGAGACGCCATCTCTTGGCAAAAAAAAATAATTTTATTGATGCTCCTACAAGGTGGCTAGCTTGTCTCTTTGTTGATGTCTCTGATATTCCTTTATATTGTCAAGTAAACCATAACACGGGCGGGGATAGAACCCGCGATCAGAGTGTCTCAAAACTCCAGACTGTCGCGTTAGCCACTGGACCAGCTACCCACAATAAGATTCCTCCAACTAGGTATATTTCTACACCATAGGAAGGTTAGCACAGGCACCACTGTGACCACAAATGCAAGTTTTTACAGACGAATCTCCAGCTAGCGTGGCCGTGACGAACTCTAGCTCAAGTCCCCTCAAAGCCGTCAACATGACTCACGAAATCGTAATGACACAGGGATAGATCGCGGGTTCAATCCCCACCCGTGGTATGGCCTGTTTGTCATCGTGTCATTACGATTTCGTGAGTCATATTGTCAAGTACTATGATGTATGAATCGTAGTATATTTTACACCATGAATGTTATGGAACACTTTATTATGGTTACATTAATCTCAATGTTTCAGTTATACCTGATGATAATATCTGGCTGAACTGAGACCTGACACACCAATGTGCAATTTTAAGTAAATTAATAAATGATAACTAAATTAAATCTCAGTGTTTGAATCTTGCTTAAAAGTTGAATTAATTTATTTTGACTCGATGGAAAATCGTAGACAGATTCTGAGGGGTGACATGACCTCCAGGATGTTGTGAGTGGCATGACCTCCAGGATGTTGTGAGTGGCATGACCTCCAGGATGCTGTGAGTGGCATGACCTCCAGGATGTTGTGAGTGGCATGACCTCCAGGATGTTGTGAGTGGCATGACCTCCAGGATGTTGTGAGTGACATGACCTCCAGGATGTTGTGAGTGGCATGACCTCCAGGATGTTGTGAGTGGCATGACCTCCAGGATGTTGTGAGTGGCATGACCTCCAGGATGTTGTGAGTGGCATGACCTCCAGGATGTTGTGAGTAGCATGACCTCCAGGATGTTGTGAGTGGCATGACCTCCAGGATGTTGTGAGTGGCATGACCTCCAGGATGCTGTGAGTGGCATGACCTCCAGGATGTTGTGAGTGGCATGACCTTCAGGATGTGAGCGGCATGACCTCCAGGATGTTGTGAGTGGCATGACGTCCAGGATGTTGTGAGTGGCAAGCCCTCCAGGATGTTGTGAGTGGCATGACCTCCAGGATGTTGTGAGTGGCATGACGTCCAGGATGTTGTGAGTGGCATGCCCTCCAGGATGTTGTGAGTGGCATGACCTCCAGGATGTTGTGAGTGGCATGACGTCCAGGATGTTGTGAGTGGCAAGCCCTCCAGGATGTTGTGAGTGGCATGACCTCCAGGATGTTGTGAGTGGCATGACGTCCAGGATGTTGTGAGTGGCATGCCCTCCAGGATGTTGTGAGTGGCATGACCTCCAGGATGTTGTGAGTGGCATGACGTCCAGGATGTTGTGAGTGGCATGACGTCCAGGATGTTGTGAGTGGCATGCCCTTCAGGATGTTGTGAGTGACATGACCTCCAGGATGTTGTGAGTGGCATGACGTCCAGAATGTTGTGAGTGGCATGACCTCCAGGATGTTGTGAGAGGCATTACCTCCAGGATTTTGTGAGTGGCATGACCTCCAGGATGTTATGAGTGGCATGACCTCCAGGATGTTGTGAGTGGCATGCCCTCCAGGATGTTGTGAGTGGCATGACCTCCCGGATGTTGTGAGTGGCATGACGTCCAGGATGTTGTGAGTGGCATGCCCTCCAGGATGTTGTGAGTGGCATGCCCTCCAGGATGTTGTGAGTGGCGGGACCTCCAGGATGCTGTGAGTGGCATGACGTCCAGGATGTTGTGAGTGGCATGACGTCCAGGATGTTGTGAGTGGCATGACGTCCAGGATGTTGTGAGTGGCATGACGTCCAGGATGTTGTGAGTGGCATGCCCTTCAGGATGTTGTGAGTGGCATGACCTCCAGGATGTTGTGAGTGGCATGACCTCCAGAATGTTGTGAGTGGCATGACCTCCAGGATGTTGTGAGAGGCATTACCTCCAGGATGTTGTGAGTGGCATGACGTCCAGGATGTTGTGAGTGGCATGACCTCCAGGATGTTGTGAGTGACATGACCTCCAGGATGTTGTGAGTGGCATGACCTCCAGGATGTTGTGAGTAGCATGACCTCCAGGACGTTGTGAGTGGCATGACCTCCAGGATGTTGTGAGTGGCATGACCTCCAGGATGCTGTGAGTGGCATGACCTCCAGGATGTTGTGAGTGGCATGACCTTCAGGATGTGAGCGGCATGACCTCCAGGATGTTGTGAGTGGCATGACGTCCAGGATGTTGTGAGTGGCAAGCCCTCCAGGATGTTGTGAGTGGCATGACCTCCAGGATGTTGTGAGTGGCATGACGTCCAGGATGTTGTGAGTGGCATGCCCTCCAGGATGTTGTGAGTGGCATGACCTCCAGGATGTTGTGAGTGGCATGACGTCCAGGATGTTGTGAGTGGCATGACGTCCAGGATGTTGTGAGTGGCATGCCCTCAAGGATGTTGTGAGTGGCATGACCTCCAGGATGTTGTGAGTGGCATGACGTCCAGGATGTTGTGAGTGGCATGCCCTCCAGGATGTTGTGAGTGGCATGACCTCCAGGATGTTGTGAGTGGCATGACGTCCAGGATGTTGTGAGTGGCATGACGTCCAGGATGTTGTGAGTGGCATACCCATCAGGATGTTGTGAGTGGCATGCTCTCCAGGATGTTGTGAGTGGCATGACCTCCAGGATGTTGAGTGGCATGACCTCCAGAATGTTGTGAATGGCATGACCTCCAGGATGTTGTGAGTGGCAAGCCCTCCAGGATGTTATGAGTGGCATGACCTCCAGGATGTTGTGAGTGGCATGACCTCCAGGATGTTGTGAGTGGCATGACCTCCAGGATGTTGTGAGTGGCATGACGTCCAGGATGTTGTGAGTGGCATGACGTCCAGGATGTTGTGAGTGGCATGCCCTCCAGGATGTTGTGAGTGGCATGACCTCCAGGATGTTGTGAGTGGCATGACGTCCAGGATGTTGTGAGTGGCATGCCTTCCAGGATGTTGTGAGTGGCATGACCTCCCGGATGTTGTGAGTGGCATGACGTCCAGGATGTTGTGAGTGGCATGCCCTCCAGGATGTTGTGAGTGGCATGCCCTCCAGGATGTTGTGAGTGGCATGACCTCCAGGATGTTGTGAGTGGCATGACGTCCAGGATGTTGTGAGTGGTATGACGTCCAGGATGTTGTGAGTGGCATGCCCTTCAGGATGTTGTGAGTGGCATGACCTCCAGGATGTTGTGAGTGGCATGACCTCCAGGATGTTGTGAGTGGCATGACCTCCAGGATGTTGTGAGAGGCATTACCTCCAGGATGTTGTGAGTGGCATGATCTCCAGGATGTTGTGAGTGGCATGACGTCCAGGATGTTGTGAGTGGCATGCCCTCCAGGATGTTGTGAGTGGCATGACCTCCAGGATGTTGTGAGTGGCAGTGTAAGCAACAGAAGTCCAGAAGTCATACTGCAGCTTTATACATCATTAGTAAGGCCTCACCTAGATTATGCAGCTCAGTTCTGGTCTCCATATTACAGAATGGATATAAATTCGTTAGAAAACATTCAGCGTAGAATGACTAAATTAATACATAGCATTAGAAATCTTCCCTATGAAGAAAGATTGAAGACTCTTAAATTACATTCACTAGTTAGACGAAGAATGAGGGGAGACCTGATCGAAGTGTATAAGTGGAAGATGGGTATTAATAAAGGGGATATTAATAAGGTCTTGAGGATGTCTCTCCAAGAGAGAACCCGCAGTAATGGATTTAAATTAGACAAGTTTAGATTTAGAAAGGACATAGGAAAGTACTGGTTTGGAAATAGGGTGGTTGATGAGTGGAACAGTCTACCTAGTTGGGTTATTGAGGCTAGGACTTTGGGTAGTTTCAAATTTAGGTTGGATAAATATATGAGTGAGAGAGGTTGAATTTGATTGGGACTTGCAAACGAGTGGATAGAGTTATCAGAGATTATTTCTTGGGTAGCATTGAAAATTAGGTTGGGCAAATGTTTTGTTAGTGGGATGGATTGTAAAGGACCTGCCTAGTATGGGCCAACAGGCCTGTTGCAGTGATCCTCCTTTCTTATGTTCTTAAGTTCCCCAAACACTGTATTTCCTCAGGAGAGGAACTTAACTTTTCAAGAGCGGCCAATCCACGGAGCACTGTCCATAAATGATATTAGAACACAAGTGTTTAATATCAGTATATACATAAAGATATAATTATAGGGCAGGACACACAAAAATTTCTGCCCAATAATTATAACTTCCTGGACTCGCTGGAAACGTGGACCAGCCAGACAAGAAGTATTCGTGTAGCCAGACTACCAGGGAGAGGACATTCATTTTAAATTTGATTCTACTATTTATATTTCATAGCTATTTATTTCTTACTGTGGGATTTTCCTCATAATACTATATATATATTTAAACATGCTATGTATATCTTCTGTTACTTTGTGTAGCAGTGTGTTTGTGTTAGTGTGTATAGTGTTATGGTTGTTTATATCTGGTGTTACACAACATTAACAATACTAGTAACACTGTCTCCCTCTACACACTGTCATATGCCTTTTTAAATCTATAAACACAAGAGACTGAAACTTTTCTTGATACAAGTTTTACTACTAACTCCTGCTTGGAAGACGAAACTTCATTTGACGTTTCGGTTTGTTTTGAATCTTTATCATGCAGAGATAATTGTTCATTACAGAAAGAGACGTTATCTACATTTCTCTCTCCAGTGATTTGGATTAATTGTGAATTATTACAGCCACGATATTGCGACTTTTGTTGACCACTTTGTTTAATGTAAATACTATATTTATTTGTTACTCTCCCTTTCCAATTTCATTTTTCCCTAGTTAATCGTACTTTGGGCATAATAAATAGATCGACACCATGCCTAACCCTTCTAGGGCAGGGTAGGTGCCTGAGCCCGAGCCTTTAGCTCATAAGACTGTCATTCCCATTTGCCCCCTTGGGGCGGGGATGGCAGACCAGAGAGGCCTAGCTTGTGGCTAGGCCTGGGGACAGTTGGTCCCAAAGATGAGGAGGTACTTGTGCCTCCTCCCATGGGAGACTTAGGTCTCAGACACTCCCTAAAGAGAGAGCCAAGGCCGGGCCACCACTTGGAAAAGGCCCGGGCCGGGAGAATACCGGCTAATCTTTAACTAACATAATAAATATAAATTGCTTTACCACACAAGGGCATTGTGGGAGGAAGAAAACTTTATATAAACAATCTCTCACTCGGAGACAAAGCCGTAAGTGAGGCAGGTGACTGATACATGTGAATAACCGTAAAGGTTAACTTTACGAGTTTGCCAAACGTGGGTTAAAGTCAGGGAAGTTTTCAGTGATCTGGGCCTCCATCCTTTGCATTGCTTTGATAAATACCTAACCTCCAAAGAGGCAAATGTTTTCACAGTATGTGTTTACCTGGAGTTTACCTGGAGAGAGTTCCGGGGGTCAACGCCCCCGCGGCCCGGTCTGAGACCAGGCCTCCTGGTGGATCAGAGCCTGATCAACCAGGCTGTTGCTGCTGGCTGCACGCAAACCAACATACGAGCCACAGCCCGGCTGATCCGGAACTGACTTTAGGTGCTTGTCCAGTGCCAGCTTGAAGACTGCCAGGGGTCTGTTGGTAATCCCCCTTATGTGTGCTGGGAGGCAGTTGAACAGTCTCGGGCCCCTGACACTTATTGTATGGTCTCTTAACGTGCTAGTGACACCCCTGCTTTTCATTGGGGGGATGGTGCATCGTCTGCCAAGTCTTTTGCTTTCGTAGTGAGTGATTTTCGTGTGCAAGTTCGGTACTAGTCCCTCTAGGATTTTCCAGGTGTATATAATCATGTATCTCTCCCTCCTGCGTTCCAGGGAATACAGGTTTAGGAACCTCAAGCGCTCCCAATAATTGAGGTGTTTTATCTCCGTTATGCGCGCCGTGAAAGTTCTCTGTACATTTTCTAGGTCGGCAATTTCACCTGCCTTGAAAGGTGCTGTTAGTGTGCAGCAATATTCCAGCCTAGATAGAACAAGTGACCTGAAGAGTGTCATCATGGGCTTGGCCTCCCTAGTTTTGAAGGTTCTCATTATCCATCCTGTCATTTTTCTAGCAGATGCGATTGATACAATGTTATGGTCCTTGAAGGTGAGATCCTCCGACATGATCACTCCCAGGACTTTGACGTTGGTGTTTCGCTCTATTTTGTGGCCAGAATTTGTTTTGTACTCTGATGAAGATTTAATTTCCTCATGTTTACCATATCTGAGTAATTGAAATTTCTCATCGTTGAACTTCATATTGTTTTCTGCAGCCCACTGAAAGATTTGGTTGATGTCTGCCTGGAGCTTTGCAGTGTCTGCAATGGAAGACACTGTCATGCAGATTCGGGTGTCATCTGCAAAGGAAGACACGGTGCTGTGGCTGACATCCTTGTCTATGTCGGATATAAGGATGAGGAACAAGATGGGAGCGAGTACTGTGCCTTGTGGAACAGAGCTTTTCACCGTAGCTGCCTCGGACTTTACTCTGTTGACGACTACTCTCTGTGTTCTGTTAGTGAGGAAATTATAGATCCATCGACCGACTTTTCCTGTTATTCCTTTAGCACGCATTTTGTGCGCTATTACGCCATGGTCACACTTGTCGAAGGCTTTTGCAAAGTCTGTATATATTACATCTGCATTCTTTTTGTCTTCTAGTGCATTTAGGACCTTGTCGTAGTGGTCCCTCAACCTTGAGTCGATGTGTTCAGTCCATCAAGATTGATGGACTGAACACATCGACTCAAGGTTGAGGGACTGATTACCTCATTCTCCTCCTGTTCTTCAAGTTTCTCCTACGTATGGACTGATGAAGCCACTGTGTGGCAAAACGTTTCCTCAATAAAGATACCCAAGAGTTGCACATGTGTCTAATTTATCAACATGTCGGTTCTCTGAACCATTCATCTACAAATATATATATATTATATATATATATATATATATATATATATATATATATATATATATATATATATATATATATATATATATATATATATATATATATATATATATATATATATATATATATATATATATAGAGAGAGAGAGAGAGAGAGAGAGAGAGAGAGAGAGAGTTGTGGTAGCACTGCTATTGGTCAATTATTTATGGATAGGGGAATGAGTGCTTTTTCTGGATAAACCATCACTCGTAGATGTTTGAAGTGTAAATAACAGCAGTGGAAGAAGGGGAAGAACAGCAAGAGTAAAAACAGCAGTGGTAGCACAGTGCTTTCAATGGTACTAGCAGTGACAATAACAAACATTGATAATAAATGAGTAGTAGCACAGTACTCTCAGCCGTGCTGACAGTGACAATTACCAACAGTGATAAACACATCATTGGAAGCACAGTGCTTTTAGTGTTGATGGAAGATATTTGGAACTCTGATTCTAAATGTAATATCACTTTTTCTCAGTAACGAACTTATAACTAAATGGTAAATATTATTGAATTTTTTGATTTACTTATTATTGCTAGTTTATAATCTTTATAGACTGCCTCCCAGTGGCTGGGTCTGAGGCGCCTAATAAAATTGTCAATCTAAATGACTGGTCTGAAAATAATAATTTTACACACACACACACACACACACACACACACACACACACACACACACACACCCACACACAGCCACAGAGTAGTCAGTAAGTGGAATAGTTTGGGAAGCGATGTAGTGGAGGCAGGATCCATACATAGCTTTAAGCAGAGGTATGATAAAGCTCACGGCTCAGGGAGAGTGACCTAGTAGCGATCAGTGAAGAGGCGGGGCCAGGAGCTCGGACTCGATCCCCGCAACCTCAACTAGGTGAGTACACACACACACACACACACACACACACACACACTGCGTGGAATAGACAAGGTGGACAAGGACAGGATGTTCCAGGGAGGGGACACAGAAACAAGAGGCCACAATTGGAAGTTGAAGACACAAATGAGTCAGAGAGATAGTAGGAAGTATTTCTTCAGTCATAGAGTTGTAAGGCAGTGGAATAGCCTAGAAAATGACGTAGTGGAGGCAGGAACCATACACAGTTTTAAGACGAGGTTTGATAAAGCTCATGGAGCGGGGAGAGAGAGGGTCTAGTAGCAACCGGTGAAGAGGCGGGGCCAGGAGCTAGGACTCGACCCCTGCAACCACAAATAGGTGAGTACAAATAGGTGAGTTCACACACACACACATAACTAATTGAACACCAGCAGTTGATGAACAACATATTCACCAACACTGACTGTCACCAATAGTAGATGGACAACACAAAATAACACAATGTCAGCAACACTTTCATAAACATTGAATGCACTCACTGAACTATACATGGTGAAGATGGACAACACAATCAAACATAAAACATCACCAACACTTTTATAAACACTAAACGTAACACACGCAAACACATCACACCATAACACAGCACAGTGTACTACAACATTCATGTTATATGCTAACCTCTACACACCAAGGTACATCACTACACAACTTCCATGTTATAATATATGCTAACTTCCATACATCACATCACAACCTAACATAGCATGAGAGACATTAACACAGCGACACACTGGCCAGGCTGCACCAGCGACCTCCAGAAACCTCTTGATCAAGAGATCGAGTCTCCCGATTTGGTATCTTATAATTTTCATTTTCGAGAGATTTTGTTTTGTGTTATTGATTTTAAATATTTTTGTGTCTACTATCATTACTATTATTACGTCTACTGTTGTTACTTTAACCCTAATATTCTCACTGCCTTTCCTCCTAACGTAACTATTATTATTATTATTATTATTATTATTATTATTATTATTATTATTATTATTATTATTTCTATTATTATAATTATTACTACTACTACTAAAACTTTTGTTGCTGCTAATACTTTTGCCACCCTCGTTCTGACTTGACAATGAACCTTCATACACAGAAGCGTCTTGATAAGTTTCTTCACCTAAGTGTGTATTTTTTCTTCTCGTAGCTCACTGGTACAGCTCCGAACCTGTTGATTGTGAAACTACGGTTCGATTCCCGGTCCATTTTCATATTTATTTATTTTTTTCAGGTTAAGTGGGTAACACACTGGTCTGCAAGTTTTCGGACTTGACTGCCATGGGTTCGAGTCCCACCCGTTCTGTGATTTGTTTACAATCGTGTTATTATGATTTCGTAAACTGGTGATTATCTATAGCCTTCAGGAAGTTGAAGGAAGTTCAGACGAGATATGGACACCAGACAATGTTTCATCCACGGTATTGTGACGTTTTGTTAATTATCCCCATGAATTTATTTGCGATGACATAGAGTTTTTGATCTCAATGTATTGTTCTTGTTTTGTTTTCAACAAGAGTTCTACGGCTTTTAGTCTTTCTCTAAGTTCGCTCTGTAGGATGCTAAGAGAAACGTTGTTAATTCCTACTTCTAAAGTTTTATGCTTTTCACATAATTCATTGTCAAAGTGAGTGACTGGCAATGGAGAAAAATCGTTGGTATTGATATTCTGAGGCATGACGTTTTGTGTTGACTCTCTCCTGCTGCTGTGAGGTTGTCCAGTAGTTTGAAGTCTGTAGGTAGTGTTGGTATAGATGCAAATGTCCTCCGCTTAATAGACAACATTATCTTCAACATGTGAAGAGATGCTGGATGTAAGTAGGTGTATCTGTCAGTTAACTTTAGTAGAGCAAAGTGCTTCACTCTGAGTTGTGCTGAGTTCAAAAGAAGGCCGCTGTGAACTCAATCAATACAGCCATTGTGTCAATTTTTGCATTCACATTTCTGTGTTTTTCTTGGGCAGGAACTCATCCAAAACGAGCTCGAGCTGAGTCATTACTGATAAATGAGGCATTATGCAATAATAATCCTATGGACCTTCCACATACGAGAAAAATTCAACGTTTCTAAATTTTTGAGAACAAAGTTTGGCGATGAGAACACTTTTTTTTGCACCATCGAAATGACCTGTGAGAGGTTATTACAAAGCAGAGCCCAGCCATAGATATACTACCATCCCTCAAGATACGTCCCAAACACCTTTGGCTAACACCTTAGTCCCTTCTTTAAGACTAAGTAAATAGGAGTAAGTGGATCCCAAAAATCTCGACTTGCCGAGGATTGATCTCGATCGTTATACTCATCTGGGTTCTTTTTATTTGTTAGAAAGGGCGAAGTAAGTTTCGTCACTATAGTGTAGAAGGTAAGACCAGCTACAAGGAGTAAAAATACCTGAAGTTTCTGTGGCAAAAGAAGAAATATGTGCCAATTTATTTCAAAGTGTATTAGCTTTACGATATTCAATTTTTTATTCAGATGTCAATATATGGCTTACAATCAAAAGTGCCCGGGTCGAACCCTAGGCAGGCGAGACTTATGAGCATGTAAACAGACAGCTTGTTGTTATTAACAAGGAAACACAACAACCGATTAACTTGCTAATCGTGTGTTGTGGGTTGCATTCTTTGAGAGAACCTAACAATCAGGATGAAAATCAGCCATACTACCTGACTCTCCTGGATTTTTCCGGACTATTTACCCTTCAGTACTATAACTGAGCTCAGTCTGTAAGTTATTTTATCATTTCTGGAGACGTGAATTTACAAGAGAACATCCTACACGTGTGGCAAGCAGATTTCATTTTCTTTTATAGAACTGGTTTTCTTTTCTAGACAGAAGACGCTAACTCATAAAAATTATCAGAAATGCACTTGCTTATATATCATTTCTGTGGCTGTCGAGTGTTAACACACACATGTACATAAGTATCATAATATGTTCTTTAATCATAATAAGAACAAGGATAATCTCAGTAATATTCATTGCTTAGGCCAGTATAACCATACAATTGGATATACGAGACTCGATTCCTTCTACAGGCTGTAAATATGTCTGTTATTTTATATTATTAATGCCAACTGACTTCTCGGACGTCATTTAGTTCACAGAAGCTTAATAACCTATGGCTTGCAACTGAGGAACACGAGTTCGATCCAGAAGCGATTTACGAAATTATGTCTTGGGTCCTTACGCCTATTATCCCTGTTCATCTAACAGTAAGTACTGTTGTGATTAACATCCTGGGAAAAAGAGCCAAAAAAACTGCAATGGAAATAAGTAACACTGATTTCATTAAGTTATCCTGAGTTATCCGAGCTGTCTTTTTCAATCCTAACAAAAAAGTTTTAAAGTCTTAAAAAGCAAAGATTAAAATAAACCCTCAGTGAGTATACAGTGAAATATATAAGCAACCGGATTCCCTGAATCCTCTCATAAATGTTACGTTGCTCACACTCCAACTGCACATCAAGTTTGAAAACAAATATATTGCATCCACTGACTCCGATCTTACGTGCTCACACATGCCTGATGGATGGTCAAGCACCTAAAACTCAAACGTTCTTTTACCCACTCCCACTTATCATTCAAGGATCGACCGCTACGTCTCCCTTCCTCTCAACCGTAGATGTATATACCCTCCTAGTCTGTTTTACGTTGTCCTCTCTGAATACCCAAACCTCTTCAATATCTTTAAACGTATAACGGGAAATTTTAGAGAGGACTTAATTTTAAATGAGTTCTTGCTAATCAACCAATTTTACCTAATCGTCACGACACATACACACACACACACACACACACACACACACACACACACACACACACACACACACACACACACACAGGCGGAGACAGGAGCTATGAATCGACCCCTGCAACCACAACTAGGTGAGTACACACACACACACAACAAGAGATTCAAAGAAGTGTTCACAGAGGAGACAGAAGGGGCTCCAGAAAGACGGAGAGGTGGGGCACACCAACCGAGGAAGAAGTGAAGAGGCTTCTGAGTGAGCTAGATACCTCAAAGGCAATGGGGCCAGATAACATCTCTCCATGGGTCCTGAGAGAGGGAGCAGAGGCGCTATGTGTACCCCTAACAACAATATTCAATACATCTATCGAAACAGGGAGATTGCCTGAGGCATGGAAGACAGCAAATGTAGTCCCAATCTTTAAAAAAGGAGACAGACATGAAGCACTAAACTACAGACCAGTGTCACTGACATGTATAGTATGCAAAATCATGGAGAAGATTATCAGGAGAAGAGTGGTGGAACACCTAGAAAGGAATGATCTCATCAACAGCAGCCAACATGGTTTCAGGGACGGGAAATCCTGTGTCACAAACCTACTGGAGTTCTATGACATGGTGACAGCAGTAAGACAAGAGAGAGAGGGGTGGGTGGATTGCATTTTCTTGGACTGCAAGAAGGCGTTTGACACAGTTCCACACAAGAGATTAGTGCAAAAACTGGAGGACCAAGCAGGGATAACAGGGAAGGCACTACAATGGATCAGGGAATACTTGTCAGGAAGACAGCAGCGAGTCATGGTACGTGGCGAGGTGTCAGAGTGGGCACCTGTGACCAGCGGGGTCCCACAGGGGTCAGTCCTAGGACCAGTGCTGTTTCTGGTATTTGTGAACGACATGACGGAAGGAATAGACTCTGAGGTGTCCCTGTTTGCAGATGACGTGAAGTTGATGAGAAGAATTCACTCGATCGAAGACCAGGCAGAACTACAAAGGGATCTGGACAGGCTGCAGACCTGGTCCAGCAATTGGCTCCTGGAGTTCAATCCCACCAAGTGCAAAGTCATGAAGATTGGGGAAGGGCAAAGAAGACCGCAGACGGAGTACAGTCTAGGGGGCCAGAGACTACAAACCTCACTCAAGGAAAAAGATCTTGGGGTGAGTATAACACCAGGCACATCTCCTGAAGCGCACATCAACCAAATAACTGCTGCAGCATATGGGCGCCTAGCAAACCTCAGAACAGCATTCCGACATCTTAATAAGGAATCGTTCAGGACCCTGTACACCGTGTACGTTAGGCCCATATTGGAGTATGCGGCACCAGTTTGGAACCCACACCTAGCCAAGCACGTAAAGAAACTAGAGAAAGTGCAAAGGTTTGCAACAAGACTAGTCCCAGAGCTAAGAGGTATGTCCTACGAGGAGAGGTTAAGGGAAATCAACCTGACGACACTGGAGGACAGGAGAGATAGGGGGGACATGATAACGACATACAAAATACTGAGAGGAATTGACAAGGTGGACAAAGACAGGATGTTCCAGAGATTGGACACAGTAACAAGGGGACACAGTTGGAAGTTGAAGACACAGATGAATCACAGGGATGTTAGGAAGTATTTCTTCAGCCACAGAGTAGTCAGGAAGTGGAATAGTTTGGGAAGCGATGTAGTGGAGGCAGGATCCATACATAGCTTTAAGCAGAGGTATGATAAAGCTCACGGTTCAGGGAGAGTGACCTAGTAGCGATCAGTGAAGAGGCGGGGCCAGGAGCTCGGACTCGACCCCTGCAACCTCAACTAGGTGAGTACACACACACACACACACACACACACACACACACACACACACGTGAAGCAGTATCGCTGAATAGTGCTCCCAGGATATAGCGTTCTAGTGGCTGTCCTAAGATATTATTAGCGGTCATCGTACGTGAGTGAATCAGTGAACATACCTACAAGAGTGTAATAGCTTTCAAGAGTGCGAATAATGTGATAAGATCAAGAATTTTTACAATTTAAATTTGAATGAATTGTGAGTGAGGGAGGGTAGCAGTCAGCTGATCAGGCTGCTGGCTGCAGTGTTGACACAAAATATCCAAACAGTTAATTGGGTTAACGGTGTGATCTGAAATATTAACAAATACATATGTTAGTTGGTTATAACAGCAGTGTAGTGATAAGGTCATAAAAGAGTGATTAAGTAAATACTGAAAGTAAGAAAAAATTAGTCAATCCCCAGCTGTTGGTGTTGTGAATGTAGCTAACATCATCAGACTTGTTATGACCATAATACTGTACTAAAGAAAAAAGAGGGAATACCAAGTCTTAAAAGAAAAAGAAAATAAAAACTTGAATGCATGATAAAGTTCCTGAAGGAGTTACAAAATTGAAGGAGTTGATAGCAGCCGACCAGCAGGAACCTCCATTGTTGTGCAGACGACATCACTTGCCTATTTGTGGTTAATTTTGGTTAGTGTCTAAAGTCTCAGTGTCTCGCCCTGCTGGTTGTATGCTATACCATCACTCTCTCCCTATTTCAGTACCAGGAGATAGATAGTGGTAACCCTGATAATGTTTAGTAAATTATCTAAATATCTCCAGGTAAACTCCAGAAGAGTTGTGTAGCCTAGTGAACACCCCCCCCCCCCGTTTTTCTGACAGCGACAAGCTAGTAAACAAGTACGCACATACAAACACACGTGTGCACCCGTAATTATTATTATAATAAACATTAGTATATATTAATAAGGAATTGAGTGAGAAAAAATAATCCTATAATCTTCAAAAAGTAAAGTAGCCTAGTGTGCGAAGATCTGGGCCGGGAGAGTACCGGTGAACCAACAACAATAACAAATAGTGTTAACGTGACCCCCCCCCCCAACAACAATCTTTTTCAAAGAACGACAAGCTAGTAAATACACACACACACACAAACACAAGTGTACACAATTAATATTATATAGTATATATTAGTGTATATTAATAAGGAATTGATTGTGAAAAAATTTTTATAATCTTCAAAAGAGTAGCGTAGCCTAGTGTGCGCACGCACACCCACACACACTCACACACCCACACACACACACACTCACACAACCACACACACCCACACACACCCACACACACCACACACACACCACACACACACCACACACACACCACACACACACCACACACACACACACACACACACCCACACACACACACACACACACACACACACACACACACACACACACACACACACACACACCACACACACACACACACACACACACACACACACACACACACACACACACACACACACACACACACACACACACCCACACACACACACACACACACACACACACACACACACACACACACACACACACACACACACACACACACACACACACACACACACACACACACACACACACACACACACACACACACACACATTGCCAGACTCACACATACACTCCCCCCCACCCCCACCGACATCTCACTCCTTCACCTGATCCCTCCCCTCCCTCTTTCACCCTCCCCCCTCCCCACCTCTCCCTCCTTCCCCCTCTCTCTCTCCCACTCACCCTCTTGCTTCACTCTCCTTCCCACTCCCCCTTCCCACTACTCTCCCACATAGCCACAGTTCCTCCTCTACCTCCCCCCCCCCACACTCTGACATACACAATACTAACCTAACATACAGAATTACATAGGTTTCCCACTCTGAGGCAATCAGGATAAAACAAAAATGGGTTGCCAGAGAGCAACAAGAAAAACCAAGGGACAGGAGGAGGAAACTGCAAAGGAAGATTGGGCAGCAGAGCTCACAAAAAGGGAACATGAATGGGAAAAGAAACTAGAAGAACTTAGCATGAGAATGGAAGAGAGGATAGACATGGAAAGCAGGAAGTGGGAGGTGCAAGTCAAAGCAGCAGAGGCCAGGATACAGAGTTTAGAAGAGGAACTGAAAAATCTGAAACAGCCTAAAGAACTAAAGAACATTTTGGGATTGACAACAGAGACTGCTACCTCAGTCACAAATAAGGGGACTGTAGGGAAAGAAGGAGCAAAACTGCATGTAGAAGCTCAATCAGTGGAGACTGTAGTAAATGAAAGAGCTAAGCTATATGTGGAGGCCCTAACAGACCACAGCAGAGCCCAGGGAAAGCCGAGAAGGGAAAATGACAGGCCACTGAGCCCAAGTACATTAGCTAGTGAAACTGAAGAAAGGAAAGCTGCAATGGAGGAAATCAAATTGAATGAGGGGATACACAGGGATATGCAGTGGGAGAATGAAAGGGTGAGGTCAGTCTTTGTGTATGGGCTCCAGGAAGTTGAAGGGGAAACATATGAAGCAAGAAAACAAGGGGAAAAAAAAGCAATTGAAAGCATCATGAAAGCAATAGGAGAAGACGACATGACCCAGCTGGAAAATTTTCGGAGAATAGGGGGGTTTGTAAAAAAAAGAACCCGGCCAGTGAAAGTGACCTTCAAGGCAGAATCGACTCGGAACAGGATCCTGCAGGAGAAAGCACGATTAAGGGACATGCCGGCATACAGGAAGGTGTATCTCGACCGCGACAGAACACAAGCAGAAAGGCAGAAACAGAGAGAGATGGTACAAAGGCGAAAGGAGGAAAGAGAGGGGATGGAGAAGACAGACAGGAGATCCCAGACACAGGAAGATCAAATACAGCCTCCCTCACAACTTCCTATAGAAGCCTCCCAACCAGGTCAACCCCAGTGCAACCAAACACTCTAAACCAAAACACCCATGCCACATCCAATGCCCCCACCCACTGCATTACAAACTCCACCCCCACAGCAACCACCCATAGTTCCTTATCAGGTCTCCCACTTCCCCAACCCCAATACACCTCCCAGACCACAATCTTAGAAAAGAAGTTGAAGGTGTGGTATACAAATGCAGATGGAATAACAAATAAGTATGAGGAGTGGCACGAAAGAATCAAGGAGACATCCCCAGACATAATAGCACTCACAGAAACAAAACTCACCAGAATAATAACAGATTCAATCTTTCCATCCGGATATCAAATCCTCAGGAAAGACAGAGGGAGGAGAGGGGGAGGAGGAGTTGCACTGCTCATTAAAAACCAGTGGGGGTTTGAGAAAATGGAAGGAATGGATGGCACGGGCGAAAGGGACTACTTAGTAGGAACAATCCAGTCTGAGGGACATAAGGTGATAATTGCAGTAATGTACAACCCACCACAGAACTGCAGGAGGCCAAGAGAAGAATACGATGAGAGCAACAGAGCAATGGTCGACACACTAGCCGAGGTGGCCAGGAGAGCACACATGGGGGGAGCAAAGTTACTAGTTATGGGTGATTTCAATCACAAGGAGATTGACTGGGAAAACCTGGAGCCCCATGGGGGTCCCGAAACATGGAGAGCCAAGATGATGGATGTGGTACTGGAAAACCTCATGCATCAACATGTTAGAGACACTACCAGAGAGAGAGGAGAGGATGAACCAGCAAGACTGGACCTTGTATTCACCTTGAGTAGTTCTGACATCGAGGATATCATGTATGAAAGGCCCCTGGGAGCTAGTGATCATGTGGTTCTGTGCTTCGACTACATAGTTGAGCTCCAAGTGGAGAGAGCAGCAGGAATAGGGTGGGAAAAACCAAACTACAAAAGGGGGAACTACTCAGGCTTGAGGAACTTCTTTCAAGACATTCAGTGGGAGAGGGAACTGACAGGAAAACCAGTACAAGAAATGATGGACTATGTGGCAACAAAATGCAAGGAGGCAGAGGAGAGGTTTGTTCCCAAGGGAAACAGAAATAATGGGAAGAACAGAACGAGTCCTTGGTTCACCCAAAGGTGTAGGGAGGCAAAAACTAGGTGTACTAGAGAATGGAAAAGGTACAGAAGACAGAGAACTCAGGAAAATAAAGAGATTAGCCGAAGAGCCAGAAACGAATATGCACAGATAAGAAGGGAGGCTCAGCGGCAATACGAAAATGACATAGCATCGAAAGTCAAGACTGACCCGAAGCTGTTGTACAGCCACATCAGGAGGAAAACAACAGTCAAGGACCAGGTAATCAGACTGAGGAAGGGTGATGGGGAATTCACAAGAAACGACCGGGAGGTATGTCAGGAGCTCAACACAAGATTTAAAGAAGTATTTACAGTGGAAACCAGTAGGACTCCAGGAAATCAGAGCAGGGGGGTGCACCAGCAAGTGCTGGATGAGGTACATATAACCAAGGAGGAGGTGAAGAAGCTGCTATGCGAACTTGACACCTCAAAGGCGGTGGGACCAGACAACATCTCTCCGTGGGTCCTTAAAGAGGGAGCAGAGACATTGTGTGTACCATTAACAAAGATCTTCAACACATCATTTGAAACTGGGCAACTCCCCGAGGTATGGAAGATGGCAAATGTAGTCCCAATTTTTAAAAAGGGAGACAGACATGAGGCACTAAACTACAGACCTGTATCACTAACGTGTATAGTATGCAAGGTCATGGAGAAGATCATCAGGAGGAGAGTGGTGGAGCACCTGGAAAGAAACAAGTGTATAATTGACAACCAGCATGGTTTCAGGGAGGGAAAATCCTGTGTCACAAACCTATTAGAGTTTTATGACAAGGTGACAGAAGTAAGACAAGAGAGAGAGGGGTGGATCGACTGCATTTTTTTGGACTGCAAGAAGGCCTTCGACACAGTTCCTCACAAGAGGTTACTGCAAAAGCTAGAGGATCAGGCACACATAACAGGAAAGGCACTGCAATGGATCAGAGAATACCTTACAGGGAGGCAACAACGAGTCATGGTACGTGACGAGGTGTCAAAGTGGGCGCCTGTGACAAGCGGGGTTCCACAGGGGTCAGTCCTAGGACCTGTGCTGTTCTTGGTATATGTGAATGACATAACGGAAGGGATAGACTCAGAAGTGTCCTTGTTTGCGGACGATGTGAAGTTAATGAGAAGAATCAAATCGGATGAGGATCAGGCAGGACTACAAAGAGACCTGGACAGGCTACAAGCCTGGTCCAGCAACTGGCTCCTTGAGTTTAACCCCGCCAAATGCAAAGTCATGAAGATTGGGGAAGGGCAAAGAAGACCGCAGACACAATATAGTTTAGATGGCCAAAGTCTGCAAACCTCACTCAAGGAAAAAGATCTGGGGGTGAGTATAACACCGAGCATATCTCCTGAGGCGCACATCAATCAGATAACTGCTGCAGCATACGGGCGCCTGGCAAACCTACGGATAGCGTTCCGATACCTCAGTAAGGAGTCGTTCAAGACTCTGTATACCATTTACGTCAGGCCCATACTGGAGTATGCAGCACCAGTTTGGAATCCACACCTAGTCAAGCACGTCAAGAAATTAGAGAAAGTGCAAAGGTTTGCAACAAGACTAGTCCCAGAGCTACGGGGATTGTCCTACGAAGAAAGGTTGAGGGAAATCGGCCTGACGACACTGGAGGCCAGGAGGGTCAGGGGAGACATGATAACGACATATAAAATACTGCGCGGAATAGACGAGGTGGACAAAGACGGGATGTTCCAGAGATGGGACACAGACACAAGAGGTCACAATTGGAAGTTGAAGACTCAGATGAATCAAAGGGATGTTAGGAAGTATTTCTTCAGTCATAGAGTAGTCAAGCCGTGGAATAGCCTAGAAAGTGAAGTAGTGGAGGCGGGAACCATACATAGTTTTAAGGCGAGGTATGATAAAGCTCATGGAGCAGGGAGAGAGAGGACCTAGTAGCAATCAGTGAAGAGGCGGGGCCAGGAGCTATGACTCGACCCCTGCAACCACAAATAGGTGAGTACAAATAGGTGAGTACACACACACACACACACAACACACGTACCCATATTAGGTTAAGCACGTAAAGAAACTAGAGAAAGTGCAAAGGTTTGCAACAAGACTAGTCCAGCTAAGAGGTATGTCCTACGAGGAGAGGTTAAGGGAAATCAACCTGACGACACTGGAGGACAGGAGAGATAGGGGGGACATGATAACGACATACAAAATACTGAGAGGAATTGACAAGGTGGACAAAGACAGGATGTTCCAGAGATGGGACACAGCAACAAGGGGACACAGTTGGAAGTTGAAGACACAGATGAATCACAGGGATGTTAGGAAGTATTTCTTCAGCCACAGAGTAGTCAGGAAGTGGAATAGTTTGGGAAGCGATGTAGTGGAGGCAGGATCCATACATAGCTTTAAGCAGAGGTATGATAAAGCTCATGGTTCAGGGAGAGTGACCTAGTAGCGACCAGTGAAGAGGCGGGGCCAGGAGCTTGGACTCGACCCCTGCAACCTCAACTAGGTGAGTAACACACACACATACACATATATATATATATATATATATATATATATATATATATATATATATATATATATATATATATATATATATATATATATATATAGAACTTCATAAAATTGGGATGTTTGAATGTGCATGAATGTAGAGCAGATGGTAAGGAAGAAGTGATTGCAAAGGTTATGAATGAAAGGAAGTTGAATGTCCTGGCTCAAAGCGAAACAAAACTGAAAGGGGTAGGGGAGTTTCAGTGGGGAGAAATGAATGGGATTAAGTCAGGAGTGTATGAGAGGGTTAGAGCTAAGGAAGGTGTAGCAATAATTTGAAAGTATCAGTTATGGAGAGAGCAGAGGGAATATAAATGTATAAATTCAAGGATTATGTGAATTAAAATGAGGGTCGGATGTGAAAAGTGTTTCATAATAAGCGTATGCACCTGGAGAAGAGAGGAGTGTATAGGAGAGAGAGAGATTTTGGGAGATGTTAAGCGAGTGTGTAGAAACTTTTGAGCCAAGTGAAATAGTAATTGTGGTAAGGGATCTAAATGCTTAAGTAGGAGAAGCATTTAGAAAGGGTGTGGTAGGTAAGTTTGGGTTGCCGGGTGTAAATGATAATGGGGAGCATTTGGTTGACTTTGTATAGAAAGGGGTTTGGTTATACGTAACACATATTTTAAGAAAAAGAGAATAAATAAGTATACAAGGTAAGATGTTGGGCGAAATGACAGTAGTTTCTTGGTAAATAAAATACTGATGAGTAGACTTCAGGATGTACATGTTTATAGAGGGGCCACAGATATATTAGATCACTTTTTAGTTATAGCTACAGTGAGAGTAAAAGGCAGGTGATATGCAAGGAAAACGGAAGCAGCAAGTAACGGAGAATTGAAGGTTTATAAACTAATGGAGGAGGCAGTTAAGGTAAGATATAAACTGTTGGAGGAGAGATGGGATAGTGAGAATAAAGGCAATGGGGCAGAAGATGTATGGGGTAAGTTTAAGAATATAGTGTTAGAGTGATCAGCAGAAGTTTGTGGTTACAGGAAAGTGGGTGCGGGAGGGAAGAAGAGTGATTGGTAGAATGAGGATGTAAAGACAGTAGAAAGAGAGAAAAGTTTAGCATATGAGAGGCTTTTACAAAGCAAAAGTGATGCAAGGAGGGAGGAGTCTATGGAGAGAAAAAAAGAGGTTAAAAGAGTGGTGAAGCAATGTAAAAAGTGACAAAATGAGAGAGGGGGTGAGATGTTATCAACAAATTTTGTTGAAAATAAGTAAAAATTTTGGTGTGAGATTAATAAGTTAAGAAAGCCTAGGGAAAGAATGGATTTGTTAGTTAAAAATAGGAGAGGAAAGTTACTAAATGGAGAGTTAGAGGTATCGGGAAGATGGAGGGAATATTTTGAGGAATTGTTAAATGTTGATGAAGATAGGGAAGCTGTGGTTTCATGTATGGGGCAAGGAGGAATAACATCTTACTGGAGTTAGGAAGAACTAGTTGTGAGTGTGGGGGAAGTGCATGGGACAGTAAGTAGAATGAAAGGCGGTAAAGCAGCTGGGATTGATGGGATAAAGATAGAAATGTTTAAATCAGGTGGGGATATAGTTTTGGAGTGGTTAGTGTTTTTATTTAATAAATGTATGGAAGAGAGTAAGGTACCTAGGGATTGGCAGAGAGCATGTTTAGTTCCTTTGTATAAAGGCAAAGGGGACAAAAGAGAGTGTAAAAATTATAGGGGAATAAGTCTGTTGAGAATACCTGGTTAAGTGTATGGTAGAGGTATTATTGATAGAATTTTGAGCAAGACAGCAGATGAACAAGGCGATTCAGGAAAGGTAGGGGGTGTATAGACTGTGTTTACAGTGAAACACATAGCTGAACAGTATTTAGATAAGGGTAAAGAGATTTTTGTGGCATTTATGATTTGGAAAAGGCATATGATAGGGTGGATAGGGGAACAATGTGGCAGATGCTGCAGATGTATGGATTAGGTGGTAGGTTACCGAAAGCGGTGAAAAGTTTTTACGAGGATAGTGAGGCTCAGGTTAGAGTATGTAGGCGAGAGGGGGATTATTTCCCAGTAAAAGTAGGCCTTAGACAGGGTTGTGTGATGTCACCATGGTTGCTCAACAGGTGTCGGGGGAAGGGGTGGCCCAGATGTTCGGTAAGGAGATGGTCGTGTGATTTTCTACCATGGGTGTGAACCGCATTACATGCTGTCTGTCTGACCTGTGTTGACCCAGGTGTGATTTTCTACCTTGGGTGTGAACCGCATTACACAGTGGTGTTGGGGGAAGGGGTGGTCCATATAAGCTCAATGAGACACTCAGAGCGAGGATAGTGCTTCCATCCGTCATCCGTGACTGACCTCATCTTCCCCACAGTATTCCTCTCATTAAGTTAAATGAACTAAAAAGGACCTCATCTTTTCCAACCGCACATCATGGAGAAAGGTAAGTTGTACTTAGAAAATTCTTGTTTTTTTACATGTTTAATTTTTGTTGAAGCATATGAGTGAAATGTTTACTGGGTTAGTGTGTTAAATAAGTGAAATTCTTAACAGGGGATAGCATATATTCGAAATACTTGGAAGCATTGGTGAAGAGAAGATTATCGATTAGAAGGAGGCGTTCGTTGGTAATCGAGAAAGGCGGTGTACAACACAATGAAAGGTTATTGCAATTGGATAATGAGTGGGCACGTGTAGATGCTTTATGGAAGAAGGCTATAGAAACAGGTATGTAACCAATTGTGATCTTTTGTTGTTGTGAAAATGTGCTAGTCACTCGAGAAAAGATTTTTTGTTCTATTCATTGAAATCTTAATATTTTGGGTTATGAATTGGATATGCTTTTTTTTTCCTCTGTTCATTGAAATCTTAAAACGTATTATGTAAAAATTGTGAAGGGTGACCTTCTTACCCCCATTACTGGACGTAATATTACTATTCATTGAAATCTTAATATTTTTTTTTTGGGATATGAATTGGATATACTTTTTTTTCCTCTGTTCATTGAAATCTTAATATTTTTTGGGTTATGAATTGGATATACTTTTATATATATATGTAAAAATTGTGAAGGGTGACCTTCTTACCCCCATTACTGAACGTAATATTACTATTCATTGAAATCTTAATATTTTTTGGGTTATGAATTGGATATACTTTTTTCCTCTGCAGGAAATACACCTGGTAGTAATGTCGCACAGCTTGGTGGTGAGAGTGCTAGTGTTGGTACCTCACAATGCGGAGGTGCGGGTACTTCTGTCCCCATTAATGATGATGAGAGAGCAACTACCTCGCATGACGTGTCTGACACGCATAATAGTGAAGATGAGACCCCAGAAGTTATTACATATATCCAGAATTTTAGAGGTAGACATACAGTGAGGAAATATAGTGTTCCTTCAACTTATAACAGAGAGTTAAGAATGTATTTACATGTTTATAGGGAATATTTTATAGAACAGATGCGAGATATGTATGATAGATCGCCTCTAGCAATGTCGCTCAGAATCCACCCAATTATAGTTATAAGGACATTACGTCAAAACATATCGGGTGATGATCAAAATGGACAATTTGTGATAAATTTAGCGTTTGAGTTAGTAAGTGAAGAGGAAATCTCTGAAGTATTTGATCGATGGGTGGGAACAATATTAGAAAGATACGAGTCAGAGTTGCAAGATCAGGAAGGATCTGGCTGGATCATAGATCAAATCGAATCTTTCAGTATCGAATATGTTAAAGTAGAATTCAGAGTGGGAGTGGGATCATATGTGGCATATCCCGAGAAACTGCGAGGGAACCAATATGTATTTAATCCAGAGATTAATGATGGGTTATGTGTACTGCGTGCTTTTGCCGCCTATCAATGTCATAAAAAGAACATGTCATGGGATCATATTCGCAGAGCAGTTAATACTAAGAATGGATGTCTTAATCATGCAAAATCTTCTATAGATGATTTCCCCATTACGCGTGATAAGTTAGGTATATTAGAGAAGGAAAATAAAGTGTCATTATATGTTTATCAATTAAGAAAGGATCAAGATAGGACATTTATGGCTATGTGTCGTAAGGGGAATAAGAAATATAAGGACATTATGTGCGCGTTATTGTTGAATGAAAGACATTTGGTTTTAATCAAAGATTTTGACGGGTATGTTAGAACGATAATGAAGGATCATGATGTAAAGAAGCACTGTCATAGTTGTTTGATGAAGTTGAATACACAGGAAGAGTTAGATATCCACGAAGATGGATGTAAAATTAATCAGGTTCTCGTATTCCCCCGGAAGGAACAACAGTACACTTTGAAAATTTTAGTCATACGCATTCCAACGAATATATCGGTGTATTTGATTTCGAATGTGCATTAGACACCACTCTCCCGGCAGGTAAAATTGAGTCTCGTCATAAAGCCATTGCCTATTGTTAACAGTATCATGAAATCCATATGACAGAGGAGGATGAGATGAGACATGATTCTCAGAACACTTGTGAATTATGTGGTAACACCTTCAAAAAACCCAAAGACAAACATAAACACCATGACCATACTTTAAATTTCAATAATTATATTGGAGCCTATTGTGCACGTTGTAATATGCAGTGTAAAGACAAGAGAGAG